>NW_026571070.1:10788366-10805866 GCF_026225935.1 Boleophthalmus pectinirostris
CAGTAGGACTTTAAATAAAAATATCTTCATTTTCCTACCATTATTTTGCTCTAAACCAGTGGTACACATTTTTTTTTCTTTTCAGTTCCACAGTCTTTCATGAACGGAGCTCACAATCACCACGTTTTGACAGTCATAAAACGTACCACTGAAAACTTGGATCATCAACACCAGCAGCCAAAGATAAAACAATAAAACAGATAAAACAAATTGTATTATAAAGGCACTGAACAAAAAACAGACACACAATATTAATATTTGAAACGGACGTGTATCAGGGCTTTGCTTCTTTGTAGTTTTTAGGAAGAATCGTGTGCGGAGTTTACGAGTTTTAATTCTGTTTAGACAAGGATCAGAGCGGATGAAATATTTGTCCCTGTGATATTTACATCAAGCTTCACTTTTAATTAATTTCTGTGTCTTTATTGAAAAAGAGCCGCGCGTAGAGACTCACGGCATATGGCACGGCTCCGTTTGCAAATCCTCAGAATCAAGACTGGATTAGAACAAATGTGGAAGAGGAGTTTGATGATCATAACGTGATTTTAAAAAGGCAGATTTTACGCTGTTTTCTGATCTGTTATAATGTTGTTTCCTCGTCACAAAACAGACCTGGAGTTGTGTTTTGTTTCATTCACACAAACCCTGCATATTTACCACTTCATGACATCACAAGTTGGAGCATTTTGAGCTTTGGAGATGTAAACAGACCAATAACAATAAAAGGTTACTCAAACTTGTCAGTGGCTTTATTTACAGGATGTTTTGATCATGAATTAATTGTTCTGAATTAAATAGTTAGTTTGAGTTTACATGGAAATAATAATTCCGAAATGAGGTTTACACGTTAAATCGAGTTTATTTAATTCCGCTCAACGTCTGGAGGTCGGGAAGGGTTCTGATTGGACAAGGACACGAACGTATTTATGTCGACCGGAAGAAAACACACGCTTGAGCTGCTACTGGCTTTTTTGTCATCTCGGTTTGTCGTTACTCCATGGACACAAACACGATCCAAACTTTTTTTCGCAGTTGTTTCGATGATAATGAAGCAGCAGCTGGAGAATTCTCTCATCACGCTTTATGTCTCTGAGCTGAGGAGGAGAAGGGAAGAGTGTTGGTGTTACGGGTCTCGGCCCTTAAGAATTCATTACTAGTGCTCCCGTTCTTCTCTATTTGCTTTTGTGTGTATGATGCGATCGGTCCGCGAGCCCTGGACCCGAATGCGCGGGAGAACCAGACGCCGGATGGAGGCTGGCTTCGAATCGCGTCCAGGATTGGCCGGTCGCCCCTCTGGTCCCACCAATCCGCGGATGCCACCTGTGGGTGCGGGGGTTTAAAAAGGACAGTCTTCCGCCTGCTCGCTGGATCCCTGCGGCCAGCTCGCCCTTTTGTTTGATTTTTGGTTGTCTCATTTTGTTTCTCGTTATATTACCGGCTGTTGTCTCTGTTGGTTCGTTGAGACTCCTTTGGTTCGCAGTACAACTTTAGTTAGATTTTGTTACGTTGGACTTAGTTAGGGCTCCTTAGTTTAGTAGATTATTTTGTTTAAATCCTTTTTATTTTCCCCCAAAATCTGTGTTTTTTCTTTCCCTTTTCCTACACTGCAAATAATAAATGCACACTTTTTAGTTAAACCTTAAACATCCTGGTTTTATTGTTACTTCCCTTTCTCCCCTATAGCAAAGGGGACGTAACAGTCGGAGAAGGGAGGAAGAAGACAAACTGAGTCTGATCCTGCTCTACCTCAGTCCACTCCCGCATCCTGCTCGCAAATCCAAAGAGACGTGGATGAAAGTCCGAAGTGAGGACTGGTGGAGCTGGATCGTCCTGGTTCGCGTCAGAAGGGCGACACAACGAGCATGAACTGAACGACTGTGATTATTTTTAAGAAGAATAAACGTTTACATGATCGAGAAATACATTAATTCGGCTTGAAAATCAGAATAAATCACCGACTTAATAATCGTTTTCATTAGGAATTAAGTGTTTACATGGCCTTTTTAAAGCAGAATTCATTTTTATTCAGAATTAAAATACTTTATTTGTAATTAACGCGCCAAATGAAACTAAACACAACTCCAGGTCTGTTTTTTGATGAGGTAACAACACGATGAAGCTTGATGTAAATCTCACAAGAATCAACTTTGTGTGATATAGAAACTTTAAAGGGCATATGGCAGGTTTTCGTGACTTTCTCTGTATAACTTGGTTTGCTGGGACAGTATTTGTGGTAAATATTCATCATAGTTTTACATCAGCTAAGTTGCAGTCGAAAAGTAAAGTACAAAAATACAGTCGTACATATGTAAACATCCATCTCAAATGCAGGGACAGTATATGCGCAAAGAACACATTTTTCTAATAGATTAAACATTGATTTAAAAATACGAAAGGTCAGGTCGTCTATTTTTATTAGTCTAATCATAACGGTTGTGTAATTTAGACAAGTTGTGGCCCTTGTTACCATGATGGTTGCTAGGTAACAGTTATGGAGTTACCTCTTATCTGCACCGAGTCCAACCACGAACTAAAATTATAAACTTCACACTTCAGTAAAAAAGAAATAAATAAGACGCAAGCCAAGACTTTTAGTAAAATCCAAAACGTAACAATATTTTAGAGAAATAAGGAGTCTAACCTGTTGGTCGTCTGTTGGTATTGGACCAAACAGCAGATGTCCAGATGAGACTTTAATTAAATGTCCCTGTTCATGTTAGAGAAGAGCACAGTGACACACACTATTACAGGATTACTCACACTAATGTTACCTACTTTCCATTAGATCAGATGGTTTGAGCCACATGAGTCTACTTTAGTTTATTCTGTATTTGTCAGGGACCATGATTTATCTGTTTGCAATTGTTTATATTCTCATTAAAATTAATATTAGGAGGAGTCAGAGCCCTGAGCGCTGCAGAAGTGCTCCAGGAAATGACTTAAGTAGGAATAAAATGTATCTGGAGAAATCACCACCCAGGTAAGAGCGACATGTAACTGGTTAGAAAAACAATTAAAGAAGATATTCTGCTTCTGTCATATAGATATGATCTATAACACATAATGTGAATAATGTAAAACAGCTTACACTGCAAAAAGGCCTGTCAAATATAAAAAAAAAAACAATTTTAAGGTAAAAATGCCCTATTTTAAGTGAAATTATCTGCCAGTTCAATAAGAAATTTTCACTTACCAAGTTTCCTTAAAGCAAGACAAAATACAAATCGTGTTTTAAGCAGAAAAAAATTGTTTCAAGTTTTCATGGCAAGATTTTTCACTTTATTTTGAGCTTATTTATCGTTGATTTAAGTAATTATTGCTTAAAATAGATGCAAATCTGCTCATTTCTAGTATATAACATGTCTTATATTAGCCTATTATTTCTTAAATATGTGAAAAATTCCTCAGTCGTTCAGGCAGAATCCATGACAAAGGAGAATTTCAATTTGTCAACTGGATAAAAGTTGATTTGGTTGAATCCGTTTTGACAGCTCATCCAAGCTACTTCTTCTTCAACCAAATCAACTTTTGTCCAGTCGACAATTTTAATTTCTCCTTTGTCACTTCTTAAATAGATACTTGTTTTAAGAATACCTAGTTTTAAGTCTTCACAGTATTTATACATTTGATCAAATACAACATGAAATCAATGACATTTGAAACTGTATTTATTGAAATGAAGGAAACAAGTCCACTCTGTGCCAGTTTAAAATTACAGCTACAATTTCCACCTGCAACTTTACAGTGGGACGCACCAGACTCCTGGCCCTGCCTATGGATCCCTGAAGTTCACAAAATTGAGTAGATTGTATTTATTTATTCTTTATGTCCCAAAAAAGCTACACACTGCTGCTGAATCCTACATGTATTGTCATTTAGGGAATAAAATGAGAACAAATAACAGAGCAGAGTACGGGGAGTAAAGAGAAAATGTAGAGCGATGGCGTCCTGAGTGCAGAACAATAGGCTCTATTCACGCTTACGTCACAAACCAGGAAGACGTTTGGACTAGGGATGGGCATCGATCGTCAGAAGAATTAACGATCGATTATCAATTAATCATTAACGTTTTTATATTAAAATGATCATCATTATTATTACTATCTGCACTACTAATCTGCATAAATAAATTCAAGTTTACGACATATAAACCGTAACGACTCTAGAGCCACATCAGCCCGTTTGACATTATAATGTGTTTAATTCAGTTTTGTGCAACTCTCACAGAAACAAAACTTAAAACCGCATCGCTAATTTGCATAAACTAAGCGAAGATAAAACTACAGCTCTTGTGTCGCTGATGCGGTTCAATTTCTGTTGGATTAAAAGACATGACTCAGTGGAATACAGGTTAGTGTGATCATATTTGCGTTTGTCAAAACCAGGACACCGTACGGGGGGAGGGAGGTGGGGACTCGTCATCACATTGCGCGACTCTGACCTGACAAAACTTTTTCCCACTGGACACTGAAACATATGTGCTGCTTTTGTTCACTGTGCACATGGACTCACACTTGTCCCGAATGCAACGGAAAGCGTGGATTTTCTTGTATAAATCATCGTTAAATACACATTTGTGCTTCGGTACGTTGCAGACTGACCGAATGTTTGTGTCTCGCTCCTTCTGATGCAGAGACACATGTACAGACCTGTTTGGTCACGATACGCACAGCAACCTACATTCGGTTTGTCGATTAAAATTAACGTAATCGATGAAATTCTTAATGATCAATTATCGATTATCGACTAATCATGCCCATCCCTAGTTTGGACACATGCAATGACAATAACAACAACAACCACCAGTGGGCTCTGTTCGCGGTAGTAAATCTGACAAAATCATGGACAAAATCCAGTGAAAATGAAAAAAATGGCCCAGTTTTCTTCATCTACATGTCATTGTAGTGTTCCGTTACGTTGGGTTCATCAACAATTACAACCACACCTCGGCTTTCATCATTTCCTCACTGACGCACAACTCCGAGCGACTAAAAGAGACGAGGCCAAATTCAAAATGATTCCAAACAGCACATACGTATGCAGTCTTCATTTTACCGCTTCAGTGGGTTTGATCACAGTCGGTCGGCGAGCCCAGTGTCGGGAACTACACCGGAAGTTCATCGCATGTTTCCAAACGTAAGAATAAAGCGTATAAAGAAAAGACACAAAAGGTAAAGATTTCAAAGGAGGGAGCGTGAAAGGAAACCAAATTTAAGACCAAAACTGTAACATAAATCAGAATATTGCTTGAGTAGATTAAAATATGTTGCTCAAAAACGACTTTACGATGTACTTGTAACTGAGTACACGCATTATCTAACCAAACCCATCAACACAAGACTTAATACTAAAAGTTTAAATGTAAAAATGTACTTTCAGCATGCGTCACCGAGTTCCCCAGCCTCTCTTCTGTGTCAGGTTTTGATTTCAAATGTCTCCTCTCTGTATGGTCTCAAATCAGCCCTGTCTTTTACCTCCTGCGTCTCTCTGCTGCACTGGCACTGATTACAAGGCCCCATTCACTCGCTCCCTCCTCCAATCACAGCGTGGCATGACCGGGCTGTAATCAATCTCCCGTCCAATCGGAGCGCGGCGGCCGGGTGACTGACAGCGGGCTCTCTGTGGGGCATTGATGAGTTCTAAGGCAGTGCCAGGGGAACAGGGGCAGGGGCACGAGATGGGCTCCTTAAATACAGGGCACGAGGATTACAAAAGAGGGATAATATGATGATGTTTGGGAGACGAGATACAAGACACAATTAAACCACAAAACTATGTTAAAAATGTAAATGATAAAGTGAAATCAGTCATTTTTAGATCTCAAAAATGACTTATTACAATATTTAACATGGAACTAAACGCTAAATCAACTGTGTTTCAATAGCATTGTTGGGATAATTTTGGTGAAATGAGGTCAATTTGCAGCTTTCTGGTGAAAAATTGACAAAAATTTTATGTGTTTTGACTCCAGGGGCCACTGCATTTCAAGTACTATGTGACATCAAGTATGACTGCCCTGAAAAAAGCAAGGCATTTGTAGACCTTTCTTTTAAATCTGAAATAACTGCAACTACCTCCCTAGTTTCGGTATCTCTGGTCGGAAAACATCACTCTCAGTGTACAAATACTAGTTTGATTCATCGGCCGGTTTCAGTTCGAGGAAACTGTCTGACCTCTCAGCTTTAGGATTCGTTCGCTCGACGGCAGGTGGGTACTTTTTTAATTTAACCAATCGCTTCTTTCTGGTCGAGATGTATGTAATGCACCGGAACTCTCAGTGGTGTCCAAGTAATTGCCGGCTTCATAACTCTTCGTTGATTGGCCTACAACTTCCAGGGTTCTTGCAAACTGTCTAGTGTCTTCTGATTCCTGACCTAGTTGCTGGAGAGAAATGAAATTGAGCAGAGGCACTAGGCGGCGCCAACCTAACAAAATACAGGGTGGACCAAAAAATTTGACATCATTTCATAGGTCAATAATTTTGCCAATTCTTGTTGAAATAGCCTCAAATTTTCACAGAATGTACAGAAACAGGTCAAGATTTCATACGTAATGTTTAATTTTTGTTCTGTTTTCAGGTTGAGCCATGCCGTTCACTTCCAAAGAGAAGTCGAGAAGTCATTTTGCGTCTTGGAATCTGCTCGCACACAGTCACCCAAGACCGTGCAGCCTTCAGTGCTTCATTTGGAAAAACTTCACCAACTGGCAAACATATTTGGACTTAGTACCAAAAAAGAGGAAGGCTAAAGGATCGGGTAGACCAACATCAACATCAGAAGAGAAGGTCGAGTAAGTTCTGTTTGGGAGTGAACAGCTCAGCCTTAAAACAGAACAAAAATAAAACATTAAATATAAAATCCTGGTCTGTTTTTATACATTCTGTGAAAATTTGAGGTTACTTCAACAAGAATTGCCTAAAAAAATGAATGGCCTGTGAAATTATGTCAAATTTTTTGGGACACCCTGTACATTAAAACAATTTTAAAGGAGCTCTACCTGATATTTACTGCCCTAAAAACATTAATTTAAAACAGTTTGCAATACTCCAAAGTTATTCCTCACTTATCTTACGCATTCAGAGCATCCTAATTATTCACCACGATGAGTTTATAAGTGTTTTTTCCACCACTTTCAGAGACAGTTTTGTCGTGAATGTGCAGCTAACAACAACTAGCATGCCAACACACACTTCCTGATTCTCTGACAGTAAAATGCTTCATAATTAGACTTATTTTGACCTCAAGAGCTGCTTATACAATATATCTGCACTGGAGCAAGACACAGAGTATAAACACATCTAAATACATGGGGAAAAATGTAAGATAATAATGAGAAGATGTAGTTTTATTTAATTAATATGATAAAATTAATTGTTGTTCTGAGTGTTTATCAGCTTCGTCCTGCCCATCTCAGCTTCAGGTCAGTGAGGTCGTGTTTTTAAATACATTTACATGAACATTTAATATAATCAGATAGCAGCTTGTGTGGGTGGACCTTTTACTTTTTCCACACTTTTACACAATTACCGCTACCTTCTGCTGCTGACACCTATAGGAACAGTGTTAATTTGAGAAATACACGATTCACATATGGAGGAACACAAAGATCCATCGTCTCAACAATTAATGATTTTTAATTAGAGACACTTCACTCACCAACTTTTTGTTAGTCGTAAATAATTAATAGGCAGAAAATAAGTGTTAGCTCGAGTTCACCGAGATTAGGAGAGTTACCAAGACGTGTTACTGGAAGTGCAAAGAATCACATATGCTGTTTTGGTGGGTTTCAGAAATTAAAATTAAAATTAAAATATTGTTTCCCTAATCTACAAGACAAGTCAAGTTGTTTTAGCCTGTATACTGCAAAAAAAAAAAAAAAAAAAAAATAATAAATAAATAAATAAAATGTAATAAATACATAAATAAATAAAAATAAAAATAATAAAAGTTTCCATGGGGATGCTATTGCTTTACCGAGAATGTCCCAAAGTACGGCATTAAACTTATTTATCGTGCACTTATTCAAGTCGTAGCCAGCTTCTTATTGTTTAAAAAATACCTCAAAAAACATGCATTCTGACTGTAAACGAAGTCGCCTCTTCACAGAACTGACTTGTAACTTGACCTAATGACATGACCTTTTTGTCTTCATAATATATAAGTTTAATGACATACTGTGGGGCATTTTGCACAAAACAATAACATCTCCATGGAGACAAGTAAGTGACTGACACTTCACCAGAAGCGTTCTTACTCTAAGCGGGGTCGCCTCTCCGTAGATCAAACCCGTAACTCGGCCTGTTGATGTCACCAGCTTGTCTCCATTGAAATATATTTATTTTAATGCCATACAAAGGGACATTCAAAACAGTAACATCTCCATGGAGACAACTAGGTGACTGACTATCCACGAGAAGGATTCTTACTCTAAGCGGGGTCGACCTCTCTGCAGATCAAACCCATGACTCGGCCTGTGAGTGGAAATATATTTATTTTAATACCATACTAAGGGACATTCAAAGCAGTAACATCTCCATGGAGACAAGTAAGTGATTGACTCTCCACCAGAAGCATTCTTACTGTGAGTGGGGTCGCCTCTCCGCAGATCAAACCCATAACTTGGCCTGTTGATTTCACCTGCTTGTCTCCATTGAAATATATTTATTTTAATGCCATACTAAGGAACATTCAAAGCAGTAACATCTCCACGGAGACAAGTAGGTGACTGTCAATTCACCAGAAGCATCCTTACTTTGGGTGGAATCGCCTCTCCACGGATATAACCCGTGACTCGGCTTGTGAGTTGAAATATATTAATTTTAATGCCATACTGCGGTACATTCAACACAGTAACATCTCCATGGAGACAAGCAAGTGACTGACCCTCCACCAGAAGTATTCCTGCTTTGGGTGGAATCGCCTCTCCACAGATCTAACCCATGACTCGGCCTGTGAGTTGAAATACATACATTTTAATGCCATACTGAGGGACATTCAACAGCAGTAACATCTCCATGGAGACAAGTAAGTGACTGACTGTTGACCAGAAGCATTCTTACTGAAAGCGGGGTCGCCTCTCCGCAGATCTAACCCCTAACTTGGCCTGTTGACATCACCTGCTTATCTCCATTGAACGTGTATCATTTTTTATTTTATTTTAATGCCATACTGAGGAAGATTCAAAGCAACAACATCTCCATGGAGACACGCAGACGACTCTCCACCAGAAATGTTGCATAATCCACCTTTCAAAACAAGTTTAAGCCAATCCAAGGTCCTGTCTCAATACCCTTACGTTGGCCGTTTTCAAAAGTAAAAGTGAAATGTTATTTTTTTCTTTACAACCGCACAAGGCCGAGCCCATTAACCAACCTTGACGTTACACAAAAAAAACAAAAAAACATTGTAAACACATTATAACTCCTTTGTGGACGTCGTTTTGAACAGAAATAACGCATTTCACAGAATCGACAAAGCAGTGAGTATTTGCAAATGAAGGCATGTCCATAGTATGTAACCCTGAGAAAATAATAATAAAAAAAAACGAGTTGTTGAGATGTTTCCTACTCAATACAACACAAATATACAATATAATACAATATAATACAATATAATACAATATAATACAGTACCAGGAGTCAAGGCGCTGGCAGAAAACAGCTTTTAGGCTTTTCAGAATGTCTTTGTAACAGATTAACAGTGTAATTTCTAACATTTATTTCTATATTATGAGTGTGGATGTGTAGTGTGTGGCTCTGACAGTGCTCTCAGTGAACAGTAGATGGTGGTAGTAAACATTATACACTTCAATAAGAGCACACGAGAAACCTGCAGCTCACAAAAGCTCTTTAAAGACTCAAAACTCACATTTGATCATAAAGCAAATCATATTACTTTACATTGCATTTGCTGTGTTTAATGGAAGCAACTTGTAGGCCATAAATCTTCCAGGATTTGAGCTAAAAATGTACACAATTAAATATTATTTCTTGAACTAGAGATCAACTTATTTAACGTTTGGATTAATTGAATTTTAGTAGAAGTTTCTCATCAATGATCAGATCTGATCTTTTTTCCATTTTCAGGAGAAGTGTTTAGTTAAGCACAGTTCAGACTTTGAAGGAACTAATTTGAATGTGTCTTTTGTTTGTTTTAAATGGTGATGATAAAACGTGAAAATAAAACTGCGATCGATCAATATGAGGGGAAAAAATTGAGAGAATTATGATAATTTTTGGATTATTTAGTCCTAAAACAGTGCGTACTATTGCGCATTTTACACATTGAAACAAAGACGCATAAAAGCAATTTACTTACTTTTATTTTTTAATGATTCTCCTGGACAAAAGCTCTGATGCAATTTTACTTTTATTCCCAAAAGGATAAACAGCTGCGTATTTAAAGGTTGTATAGAGGATTTTTTTAGGGAAGTGAAATACAGCGACAGTCCTTTTACAAATGTTGTGCATGTGTGACACCACCTTCCTCAGTAGAAACATCTCCTCCCGCCTCTTTACTCTAGAAATCACATTTGTTTACATCCAGTGCATGTTCAGAATTACCGTTGAAGTGACCTGCCTAGACATATTTTAGCGACCGACGCGTCAGTTTTTAGACCCTTCGAACTTTCTTTCGCGGCGAACTGGTCTTGGATTCTCATCCGCCATCGCAGCAAACTTTGTGCGAATTGCGAGGAAGCGACAGTTTGAAAAAGCCTCTAAGAACCACTGCATAAACCACACGAGTCAGTTACACTAAAAATGTAGGGAGTTTGACTGACAACCTAACAGCCAATAGAAAAAGAGGGAGCCTCGTTTTCTATTGGCTGATGTTTATCTGGCCTCACTACGTCCACTACTGATAGATTTTCATTCTTTCTTTTTTTTTTGGTCATCATAATTAAAAGGCTGCTGCATCACTGTAATGGTATTTTAAACTTTCAATGACAATTTTAAACAAACAAAAAAAATCCTCCATACAACCTTTAAGTTTCTTTTAGTCCCATTTAAAGGAACACTGTCTGTTTTCTGGTGGGATCTGTTTGTCGATGTTGTTGCTTTGTCTCAAATGTTCCACAGTTTGGCATAAAACTTATCTATTTCCATGGTGACAAGCAAGTGATTCCACCAGGTTACAGGTCAAGTCTGTGGCGAGTCGAGTCTGCTCACTGTAAGAACATATGTGTTACAGGTATTCTGAACGCAAAAACACTTTAATTGATGAATACATGGAAGAGTTTTAGTTTAAGTTCAGGCTGTGGTCGTCAGGCTGGTGTCACCTAGTGCCTTCGCTCAATTTCATTTCTCTCCAGTGACTAGATCAGGAATCTGAATACACTAAATGGTTTGCAAGACCCTGGAAGTTGTAAACCACACACCAGCCAATCAGCGAAGAGCTGTGAAGCCATGACAAACAAACAAAGCAGTCGAGATGGATGCAGACGAAGACAGACATTCTGTGTTGGCGACGATTCCTGAGATCGAGGATTTAAAGACGGAACAAAGAGAATGTTTGGTGAATTTTATCAAGGGAAAAGATGTTATTGCCCTTCTTCCTACGGGGTTTGGGAAAAGCTTAATATATCAGTTAGCCCCATTATCGGCGCATTACATACGTCACGACCAAATAGCAGCGATTGGTTAAATTTTAAAAAGTGCCCACCTACCGTCGAGCGAACGAATTCTAACACTGCAAGGACAGACAGTTCCCACGAAGTGAAACTGGCTGATGAATTAGGCTAACCAAAAACTATGTTTCCAAAAAAATAGGACCTTGTCTGACCTCGCAGCATTAGGATGGTAGTACTTTTTATCATTTAACCAATCACTGTTGTTTGGTCGTGATGTATGTAATGTGCCGCTAACGGGGCTAAAAGGTAAATTAAGCTTTTCCCAAATCCTGTAGGAAGAAGGACAATAACGTCTTTCCCCTTGATAAAATTTGACAAACATTCTCTTTGTTCCAGCTTTAAATCCTCAATCTCGGGAATCGTTGCCAACACAGAATGTTTGGCTTTTTGCTGATTGGCTGGTGCCTGAACTCGCACTTCCGGGGTTTTTGCAAACCGTCTAGTGTATTCCGATACTTTCAGTTCTTTTACGTTTTATCTTTAGTTCAGTCGAGATTGGCTTTTCCAGGGCTGAAATTATCCAAATGATTCTAGTGAAGGAGCGTGGAGTTTGAAAACACAATGGAGCACTTTCTGTATCACCACATTACATCACAAGCTGGAACAGAATATTTTCCATTTTAGAGAAGAACTCAGCTTAAATATGCAGTTTTTTTTCTTTCTTAAACATGTGTGAATGAAAAAAAACACAACTCCGGGTCTGATTTTTGACATGGAAACAACATTATAAGATAGAGTAGATTTGAAAATAGCTTAATAATGAAAGTACATCATCTTCTGAAGTGTTATTGCTATTAGAAAACATTTTAAACCCAAGCTTTAAACTATTTATTTACCGTCCAGACCTATCCAGAGCTCCAAATGCACGCTGGGAGAATTTTGCACGGCCGTCACACACACACACACACACACACACAGAGAGAGAGGCTGGTAAGTACAGAGGAGAGTGGGGGCTCATGGGAAGTGCAGGGATAAGCTGTGTCATTGGTAATTACAGCGGAGGATCAATAACACAGAAGGAGGACTCGTGTAGAGCTTTAAGAGTCTTAAGAACGCCACAGAAGAACAGATCTGTGAAACCTGTCGCACATGAAACAGGTACACAAACATCAAAGTACAGCAGCTACACGAGCGCTGGTCCTCTTTAAATCATCTGCTTACTGTCAGCGATGGTGATTATAGAGAGTAGTAGTAGTAGTAGTAGTAGTAGTAGTAGTAGTAGTAGTAGTAGTAGTAGTAGTAGTAGTAGTAGTACCTGTATCTGATCTTTTAATGACGTGAACGGCCAGGTCACATTCATCCCACCTGCACGTCACAAATGTACACAAACGTTCTTCTCGTCAGGCAAAAATTGTGTCTGAACTCCACTCTTGGCTGCGACTCTGCTCCCACACGTTACTTTCCTACGGACGTTGCCGCCGCTGCCCCACAAAAACGCCATGAACACCAAAAACCTCGTCCTCCTCCTTCTCAATCTCCTCTTGAAAACAAATAAGCTGTACATGTTCTGGCTCCGGTACGACAGTGACTTTAAAATCTCCAGGTGCTCAATGTTGCGCCCATGTTTAGGCGACTTCCGTAAACACTGAGCACGTTCGCTGTGTGTGACATCGTCGTGTCCTCCAATGTACATACAGGACACTTTTGAATCCGTGTATCATTCGTTCATTCGTTTTTCAATATAAAACCAAAAATAAGAAAACGAAAAAACAACAGTTTTCTTCGTTATTTGTCTCCAAAACCAAAATTGAAAAAACGGATAACGATTCGTTTTTTCAGTTTTCGATTTTGTGTTTAAATGAAGAATGGAAAAAACGGATAACGGTCGTTTCCCGTTTACGTGACTTCCGTGACTGCAATGCCGGACTTTTGCACCGCGTACGGACTGAACCAGGACTGATCCAGGTCCGAGACCAGAGCGGGACTGAGACCGGGACCAGAGCGGGACTGAGACCGAGACCAGACCGGGACCAGACCGGGACCAGGGCGGACTCCGAGCTTTGACTCCGAGCCTCCACGGGGTCCGAGCCTCAGCTTCGAGCTCCGGCCCTGCTGTGGGCTCTGAGCCTCCGGTCTGGTCCCGGTCTGGGCCTGGTCTTGTCTCGGTCTCAGGCCCGCCCTGGTCCCGCTCTGGTCTCCCGGTCTCAGTCCCGCTCTGGTCCCGGTCTCAGTCCCGCTCTGGTCTCGGTCTGGTCTCGGACCTGGATCAGTCCTAGTTCAGTACGTACCCGGTGCAAAAGTCCGGCATTGCAGTCACGGAAGTCACGTAAACGGGAAATGGCCATTATCCGTTTTTTCATTTTGGTTTTGGAGACAAATAACGAAGAAAACTGTTGTTTTTTCGTTTTCTTATTTTTAGTTTTATATTGAAAAACGAATGAACGAATGATACACGGATTCTTTTGGGGGGTTTAAATTTGAGGTCTGTGTGGGATAGAATTTTCAGTCCTGCTTCCACCCGAATCTGCAATATTTTGTTCTGCTTCCGCCTGCAAATCCCGCAAGATGGGGACTGAAGTTTATCATTCCACCTGAAACTCTCGCACTGTGCAGTCCCGCGCCCGCAATGAGCTTTCAAAATGTGTCCGTCACTGCACGGTTTTGCGTCGGGTGCAGGGCTCTAGTTTAAAATTCACACTGGAGATCACATATAAGTCTCATTTAATTGGAAATGTGAACGACCTCGGGGGTACGCGATTCGTGATGTCACTGATGTAATGACGTCACAAACATAAAGGTGCCAGCCCAGTAAAAATCAGTAATATCTGATCTTTTTTTAACTCAAAATGATGTGGAATATGCTTTTAACATTATCAACATTCATCATCACCTACAGAACATAAATCACACGCTACAGCACATGTTCCCAGGACTGAACCAGGACTAAACCAGGACTGATTTTGGACTTGAGAGCGAGAGGGAGAACCCAGAGCCCCTGAAGCAGGGTGTCCGCAAAACTCAGATAATGGCTGCGCTTCGGAGTTCTGTGCCAGTCCTTTCACCTGCGGTCACCCGACAGTCTACACAGGTGTACCTACAGGCCCGTGCTAACACTCAGTCCTGGTTCAGTCCTGGTTTAGTCCTGGTTTAGTCCTGTTTTAGACCTGGTTTAGACCTAGTTTAGTCCTGGTCCAGTCCTCTTGTTTTAGTTCTGTTTTAGTCCTGGTTCAGTCCTAGTTCAGTCCTCTTGGTTTAGTTCTGTTTTAGTCCTAGTTTAGACCTGGCTTAGTCCTCCTGGTTCAGTCTTGGTTTAGTCTTGGTTTAGACCTTGTTTAGTCCTGGTTCAGTTCTGTTTTAGTCCTGGTTTATACCTGGTTTAGTCCTGGTTCAGTCCTCTTGTTTTAGTCCTGGTTCAGTACTCTTGTTTTAGTCCTGGTTCAGTACTGTTTTAGTCCTGGTTCAGTCCTCTTGTTTTAGTTCTGTTTTAGTCCTGGTTTAGTCCTGGTTCAGTCCTCTTGTTTTAGTCCTGGTTCAGTCCTGTTTTAGTCCTGGTTCAGTACTGGTTTAGACTTGTTTTAGTCCTGGTTCAGTCCTGGTTCAGTCCTGTTTTAGTCCTGGTTCAGTCCTCTTGTTTTAGTCCTGGTTTAGTCCTGGTTCAGTCCTCTTGTTTTAGTCCTGGTTCAGTCCTGTTTTAGTCCTGGTTCAGTACTGGTTTAGACTTGTTTTAGTCCTGGTTCAGTCCTGGTTCAGTCCTGTTTTAGTCCTGGTTCTAGTCTTTTAGTCCTGGTTCAGTCCTGTTTTAGTCCTGGTTCAGTCCTCTTGTTTTAGTCCTGGTTCAGTCCTGTTTTAGTCCTGGTTCAGTCCTGGTTCAGGACTGGTTTAGACCTGGTCCTTCATGTCTCAGGTCATTCTAGGACAGTAGTGCAGATATCATGAGTCTATGCAGTTTCTTTTCACCATCGCCAGTCGCTCCAGTTCGACATTAAAGTTGTAGTGATTTTATATATATGTATATGTATATGTATATATTTTTAATATTTCACGTCGGGAGAAGTGAGTGGACGTGTACCCCTGCGTACCCCTGCGTGCCACGCCCACTACACCCCTGGTCCTTTTGCCGTTTTATATACATAGTGAAAGACGGTCCCACAACATGAGAATTCACTTTTCATTTGGAAACTTCACAACAAAATCCCTCACATCTGTTTTCTTTTATTTAAATTGTTCTTTTATTTTAATCCTCGGGGAGACAACATTAAAATAATACGTCGAAATCTTTGATGTTTTGATGAGTTTGGGCCATAAGCTTTTATCAGTGCTTTTGAATCACATTGCTGAGGTTTTTTTCTTTCTTTCTTTCTCTTTCTATCCCTCCCTCATTCCTCTTTAGCTCAAATTGATCTCTCAAAGCTGCCTGTTGTTTTTTAATTAAAACCCTGAACTGGCTAATTGTGACATTGATTCAGGTAGACTTTTTCCTTCGTCGAGCAATAACACGAGTTTTCTCTTAGGGCTTAAACCTGCTGTACCTGATTTTTACCGTCTGAAAAACGTGAAAAACAGATCTACTTATTCCCCGCTTGCCTCGTGCGTTCAGAGCGTCGTAATTCTTCACTGCAATGAGCGATTTTCAACACTTTCTGAGACTAGACTGGAGCTTTGTCTTCACTGTACAGCAACTACTAGTATGCAAATGTGCACTTCCTGATTATCAGACAATAAAACAGTTTGTAATCAGATGCAGACGGCACACAGCAGACTTATTTTGACCTCAACATATATTTTGTATACAAACATGGGGAAAAGTTGAAGACCTTTAAAGGAGCATTGTGTACATTTTCTGGTGGAGGGTTCGTCAAAAAAGCGTTTGAGATGTTATTGCTTTGTCTGGAATGTTTCACAGTCTGGTGTTACACTTTTCTATCTTCATGAAGACCAAACCAGACCAAGTTTAAAGTTCAGATCTGTGAAAAGGTGACCCCTCTCACAGTCAGAATGCATGTGTTTTTTGTTTAGTTTTTGAGGTATTTTTGAGCTATAAAACCACCTGTAATTAAATAAATGTACAGTAGATCTGTTTAATGTCTCGCTGTGGACCAGGACCGGGCCACGGGTCTTTTGGCAAGGAGCCGTGAACGTGTGAACCCCCCCCTCCCATTACGCTACGTGGACTGTGCCTCCTCCCGTGTTTCCCGCGCCTCTAAACCAAAACTAAACCCAGGACTAAATCAGAACTAAAACCAGGACTAAATCAGAACAGAAATCAGTTCTAAACCAGGTCTAATCCAGGTCTAAAACCAGGAGTAAACCAGGTCTAAAATCAGTTCTAAACCAGGTCTAAACCAGGTCTAAAACCAGGACGAAACCAGGACTAAAATCTGTTCTAAACCAGGTCTAAACCAGGTCTAAAACCAGGACTAAACCAGGACAAAAAAACAGGATAAACCAGGATTAAACCAGGACTAAAACCAGGATTAAAACCAGGACTAAAACCAGGACTAAAACCAGGACTAAAACCAGGACTAAACCAGGACTAAAACCAGGACTAAACCAGGACTAAAACCAGGACCAAACCAGATCTATATCAGGTCTAAAACCAGGAGTAAACCAGGACAAAAATCAGTTCTAAACTAGGTCTAAAACCAGGACATAAACCAGGACAAAACCAGGACTAAACCAGAACTAAACCAGAACTAAAACCAGAACTAAACTCAGATCTAAACCAGTTCTTAACCATTTCTAAAACCAGGACTAAACCAGAACTAAAACCAAGACTAAACCAGAACTAAACCAGGTCTAAAACCAGGACTAAACCAGGTTTAAAACCAGATCTAAACCAGGTCTAAAATCAGGACTAAACCAGGTCTAAAACCAGATCTAAACCAGGTCTGAAACCAGGACTAAAACCAGGACTAAACCAGATCTAAAGCAG
>NW_026571070.1:10810866-10833366 GCF_026225935.1 Boleophthalmus pectinirostris
GCCCTGCCATCTGCTCTGAGGCTCTGGTCTGGTCTCGGTCTGGTCCCGGTCTGGTCCCGGTCTGGTCTCAGTCTCGGTCTGATCCCGGTCTTGTTCTGGCCTGGTCTTGGTTTCAGTCCCACTCTGGTCCCGGACCTGGATTAGTCCTGGCTCAGTCCGAAATCACAGTCACTGAAGTCACATAAACAGGAAACGGCCGTTATTTGTTTTTTTCCATTCTTCATTTAAACACAAAATCGAAAACTGAAAAAACGAATCATCTGTTTTTTTCATTTTGGTTTTGGAGACAAATAATGAAAGCAGCTGTTTTATCGTTGTTTTTTTTAATTTTTGGTTTTATATTGAAAGACAAATGAACGAATGACACACGGATTTAAAACGCTAAGCTGTTTCTGTAGCCACAGCTGCCCTGGACAGACTGACTGGACTGAGATGACCAATCTGCACCAAAATCGCTCATTACCAGGTCCAATCCAGATCAGATCAGACACTGACAAGAGGGTAAAAACTACTCAAAAACTCAAAAACGTCCCGTAATATAATCCATTAAAGCTGTCTAAATGTGCAGCTGTCAATCAAGCGAAGACTGACTGAAAAAAAACGGAACAAAACATTGAACCGTCAAGTTTAACTCCATCAAAACACGACCTGGATCTGGGTACAAAGTGCAGAGCTGTACTTTCCCCATTGTCCTCGTTCAACACTAACAAATAATGACGCCGTTACTACATTTTTACATACCCCAGATACATCGCTTTGATATATTCTAGTCATTTCCTCCTTTCTCAAAATACTCGATTTAGACGCACACCTTTTGTTTTCGGAACAAGGCCGCCAAGAACAATCCAGTTTCCATCTTTGCTCCGTACTTCTTGAACCCACTTTTGTATCAGCTCGTTTTTAAAACTGTTTTTGTCGCCAAACTTTCCCCGTCAAATCTCAAATACAAAAGTCAACGCGTGGCTTTGTTCCGGCTTGTTCTACACTGTGTATTCCTGGTTCAGATAAAACCGAGGAGCTTGCATTACTGTTACCGCTTTAATCCTGCCTCCTGTTTTCACGCGCGCTCCTTTGGGATGGGACTTTTGCGAGCGGAGTTGTTTCTGTAGCGAAGATGAGGGAGCGCGGAGGTTTAAGTGTGTGTGTTCTTCGGGGAGACGGTGCGGGCACAGAGGGAGCCCCCGGAGCAGACTGTCACAGGTGCAAAAGTAAACACGGATCCAGAAAGAACTCAAGTTGTGTAAAATGTAAATGGGAAATGGAAGGAGTTTGAGTTTACCTATAAAAAGAGAACACAGATACTTTGGGTTGGTTTAACAGGTGATTTTAGGTAAATATGTAAAAAGGAAGTGTTTAATACCGATATAATTAATGATAGGGCTGTTTTACAACGGCCTTTCTAATATTTGTTCCTATAGAAGTCCCTGTACCTTTTTTATTTTTATTTTATGTACAGTATTTTTCAGACTATAAGTTGCACTTTGTTGGGGAAATTTATTTTTTATAAAATCAGAGACCAGGAACCGACATTTCATCTTAAAAGTCAAGGTCTAGTAAAAACAATAGAACAGAGAACAACAGACTGTTAACGACACATATGAACAGTTCTTCAGATAAATATAACATAAACAACAGAACAAGTTTAACAAACTCTTCATCTCACTCCAGATCACTAAATCCACTGAATTTTTCATCCTCGGTGTCACTTCTGAGTAACTCGGCAACGTTCAAAGGTAAACAGAGCGCCGCTTCCTCTTCTGTGCAGCTGTCGTCAGACAGAATAATTCTGGCCTTTCTGAATCCCAACAGGATGGTTTTGGTGTCACTGAAGTCCAGGCTTTGACGATTCATCCAATAATTTCCAGGAAAGTTGCATGGAGCATCCTCCTGGTGTCACAAGTTTCTCGCTCACCCCAAACTTTCTTTCTGCTGCTCTATCACAGTTTTTTGGCTGCATATTTCACTACTTGCAGCTTGTGATCTGCAGAATATGATTTTCTTTTTGGGGGCATTTGTGTTTAGTCTTCTCAGTTGTTTTTATAAGTTTGTTTAAATTAAACATTTTCAGTGTTACAGAAGTAACGGAGCGATCGACTGACATGATACAGACAGGACAGAGGCTCTTCCTGCAGGAGACATGCGCAGTAGAGTGAAGTGACAGTGGTACAGGAGATACTGACACACAAGACTAGAGCCTAGAGGCTTGCATAAGGTAAGTGAGGACTAACTTTAACCCACTGTAAACAGTTTCCAAATGGACCAGCTCTGCTTTTCACATTTTTTAAAAATAAAAAGTTCTCAAAATGTTGCATATCAGGAATCTGAAGCTCATGAATTTAAAAATCACTCCATCCTTTTATGCCAGATTGTGCTTCCTGCCAATTTCCTTATTTTTATAGTTTTAAAACCTGATTTCAGAATGTGCAAATTTTAGTCATTTCAACAGTCCAGTTTTATTTATATCTCTCTGATACTTGTGGCAAACCTCTGGGCTATACTGACCAAGCTTGTACATTATTATTGTTTAAAGGGACACTGTGAAACTTTTTCTGGTGGGGGGTCTGCCATCTGCTTGTCTCCATGGAGATGTTATTGCTTTGTCTGCCATGTTTGTGTGTCCATATTTGATCTTATCTATTATCTATTTTATCTTTCATTATCTAATTTGCATTTATTCAGTTACAGTATTTTATTATTATTTTATTTTATTTTATTATTGCTCAATTTGCAGGGTCGCCTCTCCACAGATCTGACCTATAAACTGTAACCACTATTTATTTCTGTGGATGTATTTAAATGTATTGCTCTACTGTGGAACATTCCAGACAAAGCAATAACATCTCCATGGAAACAAAATATCGGCGAAACCTCCTCCGGAAAAGTCACTTAGAACACCTTTAATGAAAAAAAAAAAAAAAAAACAATGATCAAAAATAAGCACCAGGAATTAAATAGATATTAAACTTGTAACTTTCTAGATTTAATCAAATAAAATAATGACTCATCTTCTGTCTGGAAACTGTCTGTCGCTCAAAAGTTCAATAAACCAGTCGCTTCTTTCCCCAATCTCGTCTGTTTTCAGTTCTGAGTTTGATCCATTACCGGAGTTTCAAGTTGCACAAAAATAACTTGAAGAAAGAGGAGTTTAATGCCATACTGCGGAACATTCTAGGCAAAGAAACGGGACTGCATCACTAAATACACCAAAAACACACTTCTTTTTTAGTCTTTTTTAGTCTTTTATCCTGGTATTTTTCAGGTCTTTAGTGATCAAATATCAGATACACACATAATTATGTTACAAAATCCATAAATTACGTCATGTTCGAAAATGCAGATCTGATTTTGTAAAGCTTTCCTTATCTCTTCATAATGGCAATTTCTCAAGAATTAAAGGTGCATTGTGGAACTTTTCTGGTAGAGGGTCCGTCACCTGCTTGTTTCTATGCAAATGCTTGGAATGTTCCAGAGTATGACATTAAACAGTTTGACTTTACATTGATTGAGTTTGATAGCTCAAAAATACCGTAATTTCTGGACTATAGAGCGCACCTGAATATATGCCACATCAACTAAATTTTAACTATATTTTAAAATTGTACATACTGTATATAGGCCGCACCTGAATATAAGCCACAGATGTCCATGTCTTCAAGAACGTTATTAAGTTCGGGCCGTCTGCTTTTATCGCCTCTGAAAACTTTTGTCGTCTTTTTGCGTTGAGTCAGTTCGTCACGCTGCCGTCGCCAAAATCTCACCATCGACTCACCGATCCCGAGCTCACGTGCGGCAGCTCTGTTTCCTTCTCCCACAGCCACATCAATTGTCTTTAACTTAAAAGCTGCGTCATCTGCATTTCTTCCTGTGTTTTCCATGAGGAGTGTGTATGTATGAAGCGCAAAATAACGGTTCAAAACACAAACAAGCATATTCCTCTGCTCTACTGCTCATGTCTCTTGCAGAAAGAGCCCCTGTCCTGTCTGTATCATGTCAGCGTCTCGTAGGATTTCAGCAGATTTCAGACTCTCTCGGGGGTGGGGTTAGTTGTATCGATCAGATATGAGTGGATGTCCAGCTACTAAAGTTTGAGACATTTTTCTTTCATTTACGAGTAAGATGTATCCCCCTCACTAATGTTCATTTAGTATTTTAACTTATTTTATCACATAGCAATGAACTATTTGAGTGCGTTGACAATATCGAGAGCTCGTGTAGAAACTTCATGTGAACCCTAGATCCATGTGTTAACCCCACAGACAGCGACATGGGTGTGTACGCACTTTGCCAGCAGTTTAGACATTAATGGCTGTGTGTCGAGTTATTTTGAGGGGACAGTAGATTTACGCTGTTATACAAGCTGCACACGCACTACTTCACATTGTATCAAAGTGTAAGTTCTTCAGTGTTGTCCCATGAAAAGATATAATTAAATATTTGCAGAAATGTGAGGGGTGTACTCAATTTTGTGAGATACTGTATATTCGTCGCATTTTTATGTTAGCCACAGGGTTCAAAGAGTGAGAAAAAAGTAGCGGCTTATAGTCCGGAATTTACAGTACCTAGAAAAAAAGGCGTTCTGACTGTGAGCGGGGTCGCCTCTCCACAGATCTGACTTGTAACTTGGTCTGGATTTGGTCTCCATGAAGATAGAAAAGTTTATTGCCATATCATGAAAGTATGTGACAGAACTTCCCACCAGAAAAGTTACACAACGCACCGTCAAACACAAATTAAACTTGTAACTTTCTAGTTTTAATCAAATGAAATAATGACTCAACTTCCTTCTGAAAACTTTCTTGACGCTCAAAAGTTCAAAAAACCAGTCACTTCTTTCCCAATCTAAGTTTCCAGCTCTGCGTGAGCTCCTCTGTCTCATTAGCAGAGTAACCCAGCTTGACCAGGGCCCTGATATCTAGCCTGGATTAGCTCTGACCTGTTCTCCAGCAGATCCGTGGGGTCCGGGCCGGATCAGACTTCCCTTGGACCGGATGGAGGTTTTAATGAGAGCGTCTATGTTCCCAGCGATCACAGTAAAACCCCAGGACTACACCTGTCCGCGGGAGCAGGGGGAGGCAAGGCATGATGGGAAACACAAGCACAATGCAGCTGTAGACGATGGAGAAAGTTTGACGGGCAGGAGATACTCATCCGTCGCCGTGTGGCTGTTCACGATTTGAACTAGTGTGTAAAGGTTTAAAGAGAATCAAAAGCTGTCGGTGTTTTAAAGCTGCTTTGTGTAACTTTTCCAATCGGGGTTCCTCCACTATTGAGACGTTTTTGCTCGCTTTTTGTCTCGAATGTTCCACAGTACGATATTAAACTTCTGCTTTTCAAAAAAATATCCTGAAATTATTGCATTATTACAGTGAGCGAGGTCGCCTTTCCACAGAGCAGATATGTAACCTGGACTTTCTATCAGAAAGTACAACTTACTGCTGCTGCTCAGACATAAATAGTTCAAATACAAGGTTGGTTTTGCTTCTAAAATGAATCTATCAACACAGACGTTTACATGGACAGTCCTGGTGTAATAATAGATTTGTTTCGGGTGTTTTGTGGAGTGGGTAAGACTGTTTTTAGTGGCAGGATAACTATGGCCATTGACATGCACTAGCCTAGCACCAGCGACCTCTGCAAATACAAGGACTGGATGGAATATTTAAAAAAGTGTCTCCACACGTCTCCAACACTCTGGCTCACTAGGAAATGAGGTCCAAAAGTCCCTTTAAAATGGTCGTATTAGCCCGCTCCACATGATCCTAGTGTTTTGTTTTGTTTTTTCTCTCATTTGCCCGTCAAAAAAGTCCTAATAATATAGAGCCTGGCTCCAGATTTGCTCCTGTAACCGTCCTGTAACTCGTGATCTTCATTTGGAGCTGAACACTCACTTAGTCCAATTTTTTATACAGTCTATAGGAATAACTAAAAAACATTTAAATGTCCTATGTTACTCAAAAATGTGTTGGTCCTTATCAAAAACTTAACTGGAGTTGAGGTTTGTTTCATTCATACATGTTTGAGTAAATCTTTATTATTAGTCTGTCTACATTTCCAAAGCTCAAAATGCTCTGTTCCACCTTGTGATGTCATGAAGCTGTATCTTTTAGTTTTTGTTCAGTAGAGATTGACAATTCCAAGACTGAAATCATCCAAATGTGATTCTAGTGAAGGTGTATGGAGTTTAAAAACACAGTGGAGCACATCAATCCGTGTATCATTTGTTCATCCGTTTTTCAATATAAAACCAAAAATAAGAAAACGAAAAGAAAAACTGTTTTCATCATTATTTGTCTCCAAAACCAAAATGAAAAAATGGATAATGATTTGTTGTTGTTTTTTCAGTTTTCGATTTTGTGTTTAAATGAAAAATGGAAAAAACGGATAACGGCCGTTTCCCGTTTACGTGACTCTCTGTGACTGCGATGTCCGACTTTTGCACCGCGTACGGACTGAACCAGGACTGATCCAGGTCCGGGACCAGACCGGGACCAAAGCGGGACTGAGACCAGGACAGACCGGGACCAGAGCGGGACCAAGGCGAACTCCGAGCTTTGAGTCCGAGCCTCGACTCCGAGCCTCAGCTTCGAGCTCCGGCCCTGCCGTGGGCTCTGAGCCTCCGGTATGGTCCTGGTCTTGTCTCGGTCTCAGGCCCGCTCTGGTCCCGGTCTGGTCCCGAACCTGGTCCTTTTGAACCAAAACCTCTTAGTTCAGTTCGTTTTCGTTGGTGTGAAAGCGTCAGTTGGATGCTTTGCACCACCTTGGAACCAGCCGTGGTTCTTGACCAGAGCAGCCCGTCCGGACCTGTAGTCCACAGAGCATTCTCGCTTTCCCTGCACGGAATCAGGCCGCTGGTCTCGATCTCACTTCCGCTCTGGTCCCAGTCTCAGTCCCGGTCTGGTCCCGGTCTCAGTCCCGGTCTCAGTCCCAGTCTCAGTCCCGGTCTCAGTCCCGGTCTCAGTCCCAGTCTCAGTCCCGGTCTCAGTCCCAGTCTGGTCCCGGTCTGGTCGAATCGTTATCCGTTTTTTCATTTTGGTTTTGGAGACAAATAACGAAGAAAACTGATGTTTTTTCGTTTTCTTATTTTTGGTTTTATATTGAAAAACGAATGAACGAATGATACACGGATTCACATCCTACATTATCAAATGACATCACAAGGTGGAACAGAGTGTTTTCAGTTTGTGTGAGTGAAACAAAACACAACTCCAGGTCCGTTTGTGATGAGGAAACATTATAACATACGCAGATCAGAAAATTGCGTAGTATCGGTCCTTTATTTAATATCTAGTCTTGTTATATCCAATTTATTCTTACCTCCAGAACTTAAATGCTCCATATGACTCTCTCCACATGCTCCTCAATACCTCCTGGTTGGTTTTGGCCGTTTTAAGTTGGTAAATCGTGGCTGTCCTGGTTTACAGTAGACTCCCTCTCTCCTCTAAGAACCTTACAGTGACAGAAAATATGGCGTCAGCATGCTCCAGATCTGTAGCCTTTAGCCCTGAGCCGTGGTGCCGAGCTTACGCAGGGAAATGGGAGAGCGTGTGGACTGTGACAGCACGATATTAAACTCAAAGCAGCACAAATTTCATTCTCTTAAGCCTTAAACTTCACTGACCCTCTGTGCTGCTGATTGAGTGAGAGCAAGAGACGGTTTCTCCAAATGATCACAGCGGAATTTAACATGAAATATCCAAAAGGTAAATTCACAAACGTTGAACCGGATCATTTCTATTAATGACTGGACTTGAGAGCTCACTGTATTACAACAAAAATCTGCATTTTAACATTTTTAACATACTGAAGAATGGATACTATGGTAGCCTAGTTGCGCCATCTTATGTATTTTGATTGATTGATTTATTTCGGTCACAGGTATATTCTGATATTATTTCACAGACAGTCATATTTAACATACACAGACCGAAAATGTGTTGGCTGAAGCTTAAGTTTATTATGCCTACGCTTTATTCCTTCATCAAAGCATCATCTTGACACCAATTCATCTTCATAACTACAGCAAAAGGAAACAAAGATAAGATAAGATAATCCTTTATTGTCTCCCATGGGAGAAATTTGTCTTGGGACAGGGGGTAACATGTTTTATCAAAAAACAGGACAACACAACACAAAGCAGCACATAAACAAACACCATAAAACAAAGTAAATATGAGACCAAGTCTGACCACGAGTGATGCACCAACAGGACCCTTAAATTATCCTTAACAGGCAAACCCTTGCATTCTTCTGTTCTATTAATTATTGCACATTCCCTAAGCCTATGTGCAGTTTTAGTTATAATTATTGCACATTCCCTAAGCCTATGTGCAGTTTTAGTTATAATTATTGCACATTCCCTAAGCCTATGTGCAGTTTTAGTTATAATTATTGCACATTCCCTAAGCCTATGTGCAGTTTTAGTTATAATTATTGCACATTCCCTAAGCCTATGTGCAGTTTTAGTTATAATTATTGCACATTCCCTTAGCCTATGTGCAGTTTTGATTGCACATTCCCTAAGCCTATGTGCAGTTTTAGTTATAATTATTGCACATTCCCTTAGCCTATGTGCAGTTTTAGTTATAATTATTGCACATTCCCTTAGCCTATGTGCAGATTTAATTATTGCACATTCCTTAAGCCTATGTGTAGCTTTAATGGCACATTCCCTACACCTATGTGCAGTTTTGATTGCACAATCCCTAAGCCTTTTATAATTATTTTTTAACTGCACAAACTAAGCATCATAATTCATGTATCTGCCCAGAGTTAAACATTTAAACTTATTTTTAAAATGGAAGAGAGTGTTGCACAGTTTTAGGTCGTCCGTACATTGTTCCAGAGCTCCATCCCTTTAACAGATAAAAAAAAATTCATAATGTTTGTCCTTTTCTTTTTGATAAACTTGGTTGTACCTCTGAGCTCATATTCTGAATTTTGAACATATTCTGTAATGATTTTGACAAGAGATTGTTGTTTACTTTGAACATGATTTCCAAAGTATAAATGTCGACTAAATTGTAAAATTTCAGAGTTTGAAGGTTTATAAATAACACATCGGTTGATTCATTATAAGTTGATAATGTGATTGCCTTTTTTGCAAGGTAGATTGGATTTGCATTAGTCTTATATGCATTGCCCCAAATTGATATATGTAACAAAACAAAAAAATAATCCTTTGCAATTCAGAATACTTGAGGGTGTTTTAGCATGTTTTTCTGCTAAAACAATCTGCAAATTGAAACCACAAACTTCTTTTGAGGTAGTAGACTGTATATAGTATTATCTAGCCCTCTATCCGTCGTGTTCCAAACAGGAAGTGAACATGGGGGTGTTTCTGGCTCCATCAACTTTACATAAATCACTCCTCTCTCTGTAAATGCTGCTGTGAGCCTCATCATTTCGGTCTTAAAATGTTCATGTTAACCCACTCTACGTGATCCTGGCGTTTTAATTTCACTATTTGAACTCCAAATTCTCCCCTATAACTGCTACCCTCGGTGAGCTGCATTTGACTGGAGGCAAATGTTGTGGGTGACATCAGGGCAGTAGACAGGGGACACAAGAGGGTCTGTTGTCCAGGACTCCAGGGTTTTAGAGGCCCAGAATTTGAGCCTCTTAAATCCAGGCTCAAAACAGCTTTGTTTAGCTGCATGTGACTGAAAGGTTTTCATTTTTCATTCAACATTCTTCTCTCTCATTTAATGTCTCTCTCTCTTTTTAACTTTATAAGGATTATTTATGTTTTGATTTGTTTTTATTTGATTTTTGTGTATTTCTTATTCTGTAAAGCACTTTGAATTACTTTGTGTATGAATTGTGCTATACAAATAAACATGCCTTGCCTTCTCTTGCCTTCCTATAAATTTATATTAGAGGGGGGCCCACGTGAAGCTTCTTATCCCAGGCCCTCACATTTCTATTGACGGGCCTGTTACATTTCCATACTCCACTTCTTTACAGAGTCTATGAATGTACAATGCCACAAATCAGACATACATTGGCCTGTACATAAACCCAGTAGACATTTTAAAAGGTGAACTACGCAACTTTTTCGATGGAAAATGTTACAGTATAATATTGAACTTATCTGTCCATAACAGCTCGTCCGATCTCAGAAGCTCAGCAAGTCCTGATTAGTACTTAGATGGGAGACTGCTGGGAAAATCAGGTGCCACAGGGGGGCGCCGGTCACAAAACCTGCTGCTGGTGCCATTTAGTGCCTCTGCTCAATTTCATTTCTCTCCAGTGACTAGGTCAGGAATCAAAATACACTAGACAGTTTGCAAGAACCCCGGAAGTGTGAGTTCGGGGACCAGTCAATCAGCGGAGAGACATTCTGTGTTGGCAACAGTTCACGAGATCGAGGATTTAAAGCCTGAACAAAGAGAACGTTTGGTGAATTTTATCAAGGGGAAAGACGTTATTGCTCTTCTTCCTACGGGAATTGGGAAAAGCTTAATATACCAATTAGCCCCGTTAGTGGCGCATTACATACGTCACAATCAAATAGCAGCGATTGGTTAAATAAAAAAAGTACCCGCCTACCGTCGAGCGAACAAATTTGAACGCTTTACACGAACTGAAACCGGGTGATGAATCAGATTAAGTCACTGCCTAGTATGAAAGTATGAAAATGGTGTGTGCGTGAGTGTCGGTGGCGGTCGGAGGGGCCGACGGCGCAGATTGGCAGCCTCGCTTCTGTCAGTTTGCCCCAGGGCAGCTGTGGCTACAATAGTAACTTACCCCCACCAAGTCTGGAGTGAATGAATAATGACCTGTAACGCGTCTTTGAGTCGTAGAGAAGAGAAGAGCGCTATATAAACCTGATGCATTATTATTATCATATTAACTTACACAGTATAACATTAAACTTATGTATCACCATGGAAACAAGCAGATGATCGCACTAGGCCCAGTTACAAGTCAGAACTGTGGAGAGGTGATCCCACTCAGAGCAAGAATGCCTGTTTTAAAGGTATTTTTGAGCAATATGTAGTGCCCTGAAAATTAAAATGCAATATTTCTGTTATAAAATTCATAAGACTAAATTCATGTTTCATTTGAATAGCTAAAATAATTTTTCATTTGATATAAATACATACTTCATTGATAATATTCTTTGTTCTATGATTTCATTGTACCTATATAATAACTGGGTATTTACTGTACTGTTACTTTAAGAATGTGAGACTAAAAGATTTATGGGAAAAGCATTTTCTTCTTCGTTGTTAAAAAAAGAGGCAGAAAAACGAAACATACATTAACACATGGAACCGAAATCTAAAATTAAATTTGCCCAAAAGCTAAAATGAACGCGAGTCTTGTCGTTCATTTCGGGGGTGCAACAAATACACGCAAAATAGATGATCTCACTGCGACACTGTCAAACACTCCAGGTCGAGCAGTAACTTCTACATGGAGACGAGACCCCACACAAGAAAAGTTCCACAGTTGAACTTTAAGTACCTGCGAACAACTCCGAGTGCAGCATGGAGGGTATCAAAAGGAGACGGCAAAAGTTACGACGACAACAAAAACACAACATCAAGAAACGCTAACGAGTGCCATCAAAACAACATTATGTCATTGTCAGAGCATCTCCATTATCCCATTGTGTCCTTAAGACTCCCGTGTCCGGCCCGCGTGTTTCATGTGGGATAATGCGCCGTCATTTACTCCTCATTCTCCTCTCGGGCTTTTGGACGCTCTTTGATGCAGAGTCGTGGGTCAGTCTCTTCAAAGTCCAGAGGAGCAGGTCTGGTCCAAATTGGAGGAATCTGGAGGCAGAGGATGAAGCAGCCCCAGAAAAAAAAACAAAAAAAAAAAAAAAAAACAGAAAACCCCAAAGCCCCCGAGCCCCCGAGCGGACTGAAGAGGGAGACGAGTGATCACAGGAGACGGAGGCGTTAGGAGCTGGCAAAACAAACCATCTGAGACGAGACGAGATGAAAATGCTCTTACTTTTCACACCGAGCATCACCCCAAAAAAAATATTCCACTAGCAGATCTAAACCAGGATTATAACAGGACTACACCAGGTCTGAAATAGGACTAAGGCATCATGTTCTGAACAAAGACCAACCCAGGAGGAGGAGGAGGAGTCCGTGAACCACAGTTTGAGAACCACTGTAATAAGAATTTGCCAGAATTTATAAGAAGAATTTATAATCTGTGTTTCATTCGTTCATTTGTTTTTCAATATAAAACCAAAGATAAGAAAATGAAAAAAAAACAACAATTTTCTTCATTATTTGTCTCCAAAACCAAAATGAAAAAACGGATAATGATTTATTATTATTATTATTTTTTTTTTCAGTTTTTGATTTTGTGTTTAAATGAATAATGGAAAAAAAAAAAAAAAAAAAAAACGGATAAACAATGTTTCTCGTTTTCATGACTTAAACTGTGGTGCTGGACTTTTGTGGCGCTTACAGACTGAACCAGGACTAAAACAGGAATAAAACAGGTCCAGGACTGAGTCTAGAACTTAGACCGGGACTGAGACCGGGACCAGATCAGGACCAGACATAACTGAGATCGGGAACAGGACCAGGACTGAGACCAGGTCCAGATCGGGACCAGACCGGGACTGAGACCAGGAACAGGACCAGGACTGAGACCAGGACAGAGATCAGGACCAGACAGGACCAGACAATGATTGAGACCGGGACTGAGACCAGGACTGAGACTGGAGGACAGGACTGAGACTGACTGGACCAGGACTGAGAGACTGAGGACTGAGACTGAGACTGGGAACAGGACAGAGGACTGAGAGACAGGACTGAGACCGGACTGAGACCGGAACTGAGACAGGGAACAGGACCAGGAGAGAACTGAGACCAGACTGAGACTGAGAAGGGAACAGGACCAGGACTGAGACCAGGACTGAGACTGGGAACAGGACCAGGACTGAGACCAGGACTGACTGAGACAGGACTGAGACCAGACTGACCAGACTGAGGACTGGGACTGAGACCAGAACTGAGACGGAACTGAGACCGGACTGAGACTGGGAACAGGACCAGGACTGAGACAGGACTGAGACAGAACAGACTGAGAGGGAGGACGGAGGACCAGGACTGAGACCAGGACTGAGACTGGGAACAGGACAGGACTGAGACAGGACTGAGACAGAGACCAGACTGAGACCGGAACTGAGACCGGGACTGAGACTGGGAACAGGACCAGGACTGAGACCAGGACTGAGGACTGAGACCAGAGACTGAGACCAGACTGAGGGACTGAGACTGGGAACAGGACCAGGACTGAGACTAGGACTGAGACAAGACCAGGACTGAGAGACTGAGGACTGAGACCGGGACTGAGACGGAACAGACCGGAACTGAGACCGGGACTGAGACAAGACCAGGACTGAGACTAGACCGGTACTGAGACCGGGACCAGACCGAGACCAGACCAGGACTGAACGGTTTAGTCGTGTTTTAGTCCTGATTCAGTCCTGTTCTGGTCCCAGTCTTTTCCAGTCTAAATCACTGTCTGGTCCTGGTCTGGTCCCGGTCTAAGTCCTGGTCTCTGTCCCAGTCTGGTTCCGGCCTGGTCCCAGACCTGGTTTAGTCCTGGTTCAGTCCGTATGTGGTGCAAAAGTCCAGCATCACAATTTAAGTCACGGAAATGGGAAATGTTTGTTATCCGTTTTTTTTTTTTTTCCCATTATTCATTTAAGCACAAAATCAAAAACTGAAAAAAAAAAAAAATTATCTGTTTTTTTTTTAGTTTAGTTTTAGAGACAAATACTGAAGAAAATAGTTGTTTTTATCATTTTCTTATTTTTGGTTTTATATTGAAAAACTAATGAACGAATGATACACGGATTATTTATGTCTGTTTTTATTTTATTTTATTTTTTCCCTGTCGCTTTACATCACACAAACATTCCTTCACCAGCGGACGCAGAAATGCAAAGTTCCGATACAAAAACACAAGGGAAAGAAGAGACATTGTTTTTCTTGGATGTACTGTCAAGTGTAAAGTGTGTTGTAAGTTTGGGGCAAGCACAAGAATGTTAATAAATTGCTTCAAAGAAAAGACTGAAAAACATCACAGACTTCTGCAGAATCCATCAGTGGAGCACAAAACTGTTCCTCTGAGGTGAGACGTTTGGATTTTTGACCAATGAACTCCTGTTTTCAGTAAAGAATGTGACAAAGAAACAAGAATTTTAAGAACAATAAACTATATATATATATTTTTTTTTCTGACAATGCCAAACTTCTTCACTTTTGTTAAAGCAAACTGATTCTGTAAAAATCAACTTTTCAGAGCTTTTTACCGTGTTATAGTTGTTTCCCCTCAAAGTTGTGTTTGGAGCGATTCTCAGGTGTTTAAGCACTTTAACCGATTATTTTCAAGACGCAATGTTGCAGATCAAGCCTGTACTACAAATAAATGTTTTTAATCGATGATACACGTAGGAGTCGTGAAGTCATTTTAGTGCAAATGGAAAAAAATAAAATAAAAAATCCACTGCTTGTGAGCGTGATCTGCAGCTCTCCATTGGAGGTGCCGACTCTTTGTTTTGATATTTGCAAACACATCAGCTTCCACTGGGCGTCACAGTTTTCTAATGCGGAAGTCAAACGACATGTTTCTGTTATTAAGTTGTTTTAGATGAATATTGCGATTTGAACTGTTTAAATTACAACATAATGATCCAAGGCATAAATCACTGTTTTCCAAAGACTGGGTCACAAGAGCGGGAAACACTGATTACAGTTTGTCCTTGTTTAAAACTTCAGTACCATATTTTCTTGACTATAAGGCGCACTTAAAATCCCTAAATTTTCTGAAAAATCGACAGTGTGCCTTTAATAAAATAAAATTTTAATTATATATTAATTTTGGTAAAACCAGAACTAAACTGTAACTAAAACCAGGACTAAAACCAGGTCTAAACCAGGTTTAATCCAGGTCTAAACCTGTACTAAACCATGACTAAAATCAGGGCTACACCCAGGTCTAAACAAGGACTAAACCATGACTAAAATCGGGACTAAAACCAGGTCTAAACCATGACTAAACTCAGGACTAAAACCAGGTCTAAACCAGGACTAAAATGGAACTAAAACCAGGTCTAAACCAGGTCTAACTAAACCAGGAAACCATGACTAAAAGGGACTAAAACCAGGTCTAAACCAGGACTAAACCAGGACTAAAACCAGAACTAAAACCAGGTCTAAACCAGGACTAAAATGAGAACTAAAACCAGGTCTAAACCAGGTCTAAACCAGGACTAAACCAGGACTAAACCAGGACTAAAGCAGGTCTAAACCAGGATGAAAACCAGGTCTAAACCAGATCTAAAATCAGGACTAAAACCAGGCTTTAACCAGGACTAAACCTTGGCCTGCAGGGAGTCATCCACAGTCACTCCTGCGCTTTGACTCTTTTCACAAACTCCTTTTCACTTTTAACGCACTCAAAAAAAAAAAAAAAAAGAAAATCAGTCTGAACTTAAAGTACTTTCCTCCTCTGAGTTTCTGTCATAAACTGTGCCACTTTTAATCTCCAGACTTGGCTAAACTCCTCTCTTCCTGCATTGATTTTGCCGTCATAAGCCGAGCGCGAGATACCGATCGGGGCCCTAATCACGGCCATTATCACAGTGGCCATCCCCCTATCTGCTCCTCCACCTCCTGGGGCTGTCCACCAGAGCCTCCCCCCCTCCACACCTCCACACCTCCATCCCTCCATCCATGACAGTCCATGAATAAACGCCCTCTCTTCCTTATTTTCCCTTCATTGTCTTTTAACCTGATGGGGATGTGTTCATTGTGGCCATATATTGATTAGTTTCAGAAAAAAAAAAAACCTTCATCGCTACAACGTTTGCCCTCCAACTACAATCGCCGCCTCCTCTCCGCTCTCTTTTTCATATTATTTTTGAAGCTACCATTACGAAGATTCAATATTTAAGTGAGCAGGTATCAGCGAAAGAGTAATTTACTTGTCAAAATGTGTTATAACGTGCAGTTTTGAGACGTGACCGCGCGCGCCGAGGCCAGTCTGTCCGACACGTTACACATACACGGCTGTAGTTTGAATTAAGAAACACAAACGGTGGAATACGGACGGGAGAAGGGTTGTTTTTAAAGATAATGTCAATTTGTCTGGCGTTTTTGAATAAGAAAACGTTTTATTGGACTGTCCTGTAACTCTGTGTATCAGTGTAATGCATTTTTAAAGGTCCAATAATACGCAAAACTGACTCGTGTGAGCTTCAAGTCGTGTTATAAAGCTGTTGCTTCATCAAAAACAGACCTGGAGTTGTGTTTTGTTTCATTCACACATGTTTGAGGAATCCTGCATTATTATTCTGTCTATATCTCCAAAGATCAAAATGTTCTGTTCCATTTTGTGATGTCATGAAGTGGTAGTAGAGTGGTAGACTAAATTTCTAAACTTTCCCATGACTTTTTCGTAGCCTAAAGTGGATTTTCCATGACTTTACAACACCTACATGTGTAGAATTGTTAATCCTTTACACTCACCTTATGGTTTGGTTTTATAGTATTTTTAACATTTAAAATACTGTCACAACTGCGCTGTAGTTCTGTGAAAGAGACACTAAAATTCTATGACTTTTCCAAAACTTTCATTGAAGTTACGCATTTTCATGACTTTTCCAGTCCTGGAAAATGACATTTTAAATTTCCATGAGTTTTCCCTGTATATTTTACTAGACAAGGGCTAAACCAACACTAAACCAGGTCTAAAACCAGGACTAAAACAGAACTAAAACCAACACTAAACCAGGTCTAAACCAGGACTAAACCAGAACTAAAACGGGGACAAAAAACCAGGACTAAACCTGCACTAAACCAGGACTAAAGCCAGGACTAAATAAGGTCTAAATCAAGGTCTAAAGTAAGACTAAAATCAGGACTAAAACCAGCACTAAACCAAAACTAAAACCAGGACTAAAACCAGGTCTAAACCAGGACTAAACCAAAACTAAAATGGGGACTAAACCAGGACTAAACCTGCACTAAACCAGGTCTAAAATCAGGACTAAAACCAGGACTAAACCAAGGTCTAAACCAGGACTAAACCTGCACTAAACCAGGTCTAAAATCAGGACTAAAATCAGGACTACAACCAGGTCTAAACCAGTTCTAAACCAGAATTAAAACAGAACAAAATCAGGACTAATACCAGGTATAAACTAGGACCAAACCAGGACTAAATCTAGGTCTAAACTACATCTAAACTAGGACTAAAATCAGGATTAAAACCAGGTCTAAACCAGGACTAAACCATGGCACGGGGGGCTCACATTTACCCAATTTGAAAACCAGTGTCCTACTGTATTTGTCTTTAAAAAGAACCCAAGAAGTTACTGTAGACATGAAGATTAAATGAACGTGTTTGGACTTGAATAGAGGCTTGTACAATATATTTGTACTGGAGCGAGATGAATTTTGCTCAAATACATGGTTAAAAAAAAATAAAAATAATAATAAAATCAGGTAGGGGCCTTTCACTTTCACGTCCTTATTTAAAAAGGTGTCACAAAGCTCACATCTGATTTTCGCGATGTAAAAATCAGCAGAACACATCATTAGAACGTGTTTAAAGATCACGGCACATAGTTTTACCATCTGTGCGCTGCGTTTTGCTAATCTCCCTCCTGTGTGTTACCATCTCTCACACCTCTCTCCTCTTTCTCTAAAGTCGCTCTGATCCTCCGCTCGCCCAGGTGATGTGTCTTTGGTTAGTGCTTAGGGTGGATTAGGAGCGAGGGATGACGAGGAGGAGAGGAAACATCCCTATCTTCTTCGGTCTTAACCCCGTCGAGAGAACAGGTGACGCCCAGCTGTGCAGATTAGCAGAATTTCAGCGCTGTGGATTTAGCTTGTCTTTTACCTGTTTTATTCTGTTTTTATGTGTCATCTAAGTCTTTGGTTTGGCGTCGCCCTCCCAGGACCCCCATTTTGAAGGATTAACGGGCTATAATGTGATTCAGTTCATACAGCGGCTTTCTAAAGATCGTGGTCAAGGAGTCAATATGTTTTTAAGAAAAGTGCCAATCTGGTCTTTTCATAAAAATCAAGGCAAAACAATGGAAAAGTAGCTCTCAGAATTTCATCCAGAGGTTAATAGATACTAAACGAAAAAAAAAAAAAAAGATAGAAAATCACATATTTTTACAGATGAACTAAAGAGGGTCACAATTAAGAACAGCCAACTCTAAATTTAAATAAATAAATAGTCCAGTGAGGTTCATTTGGTCTCCCGATAATTTATGTTATTAGGTTCTTTTTCAGACCAAGAGTTTGTTTTTATAATTGAGTGCGTATACATGCACATCAATAACCCGGTTATTAGCCATATCCCGGTTATGTCAGTATTCGGGTTACTGCGTTTACATGCGCACTGAGAAACCGGGACACTCATATCCGCGTATACATGATCAAATGGAGTATCCCGGTTTCTTGACATAATCTTACAAATGCGCAGGCGCAAAAATTAACTTATATCAATTTCATAAACCAGGAAAAATACAAACCGTGAGCTCCTTTAGCATAAGAAGCTAAGGAGCTACGAGATCTCCCACAATCCACTGTGCAGATTCTTCATTAAAATCTTCTGCATAAATAAACTCAACTTTACAACATATAAACCATAAACACTATAGACACATCAGCCTGTTTGATCAGATAATTCAGCTGTGATCACATTTGTTTACGTTTTACAGAAACGAAACTTAAGACCGTTTGGCTAATTAGCATAAACTGTTAGCGGCGATAAAAACAACTCGCTCCTTGTGCCGCTGATGTGGTTCAGTTTCTTTTGGACTAAATGACACGACTCTGTGGATTATGTGTGTTATTTCTGTGACAGAAGAGGCGCTAATGATGGTAAGTGTGTTCTGTGCATATAGAGTTTAGGAGATAGTTCATGTTTTAGCTTTTCACCGTCACACGAGTGCAGGTCGTACGAGTGCAGGTCGTACGAGTGCAGGTCGTACGAGTGCAGGTCGTACGAGTGCAGATTGTACGTGTGCAGGTTTAGCGCAGCTCTTTATTTTACAGTCGTTTCACTCGTTTGGTCACTTTATTTATGTTGGTCAATTTATTTATGTCGCTACTGTTGTGGTGAAAGGCTGGAAAGTGTCTTTTGGACGCATGCGACTCAACTTTATGTTGCAGTAACCGCCGGGGTACTGCGTTTACATGCCACAAGTATCCCGGTTACTATCGGAATAAACCAGCTACAGTAACCCGGTTTCTAATAACCGGGATACTGCCATAACCGGGTTACTGAAACCGGGTTACTGCGTATACATGCACCATCAAGAAACCGGGATACTCAAAAAACCCGATCATAACCGGGTTATTGATGTGCATGTATACGCACTCATTGATAGTTTCGACTGTTCACTAGCGTCTTCCTCAGAGTCACGTGATGTTGCTGTGCCGTGTCCGCTCAGCTGATTTATACAGGTTTTGGCGCTGTGTTCCTACCGGTGGAGGCAGGAAGCACAGGCATAGTAACATTACCGTACATCAGGGGCATAACAGAAAAAGCACAGAGGGCGATGACAAAACACAATATCAACACAACAGTGAAACCAAAAAGAAAACTCAGGTAATCCACCCAAAAGACAAAATAGAACCAGAGCATAAATGTAATGTCATATATAAAATACCCTGCATGTTCCACAATAAAACATACATCGGGGAAACAGAGAGGGTATTCATAAGACAGAAAAAGTAACATAGGACAGAATGTGAGAAGGAAACAGTGAAGGTGAAACACGAGCAACAAAACACAAACAAAACAGGAACAACTCAAATCTGCCATTTTTGACCTCTGTAAAAGGAAGAACCACATTATGGACTGGGGGGTTTCACGCATGCGCAACATTTGAAAAAGGACAAACAGTCGCTGGATTTCTCGTTCCTTGGAAAATCCTCTATACAACCTTTAAAGAGGTACAGTATATTCTCTGTATACTGTAATATAAGACCGAATAAGTCTTTAGTGTTTTATGTATATGGCGTGTCTTGCTCAAAGATACAGCAACAATATGTGCCCAAGTAAATAAACAGGGACAGTTTCCAGTATGAAGGGGTGATCTAAAATTTCACTATGAAGTCTGCATGAAAGAAGAATCAATTAGTTTTGAGATCAAAGATACATTTGGGGTTGGCATTATTCTGGAGATGAAGTGTCTAACTCAAGGATACAACAACAAGTACTTCGGGTCAGACTGACTCACTTAATCCATATACGAGGAAATGTTGTTTTTGTTTACATCCGGCTTTTCCGCACGTGCGCAGTTGCTGGTAGGTAAAAAGTCAGTGGGGGCCTCTCGTTTGTGTTGACAGTTGCGTTGCGTCATGAGATAACTCGTCTTATTTTGAAGTAGGTTTTGCATTAAATTGTTTCAACGTGACTTCATCGTCTTACTCTAAGCCAGTGAATGTTCAAAAACGTTACTTTGAAAAGTTAAAACTCGCCGATAACTGTTGACGATGTTGATGTTGGGTACTTTTTGTAAAAATGGCTGCCAACCCGGACGTGGTGACATTGTGTTTTCTCATATTATGCTGCAGTCTGTTGCGCTCTGGACTCGGGGAAAACCGACCTCTACATCGAGAAAAGTGCTATGGAACGGCCAATCAAATCTCTGAAACAACAAACTCGGGCTAGTTCAGTTCACAGTAATCGGGGAGAATTGCATTTTGATGTTTTAAGTTGTGTCTGTGTAGAGAAAGTGTCGTCTAAAAACTTTGCAGTGACATTTAGACTTTCTTTCACATCATTTGACAGTAGACATAAGTTATTTTCTGGGGCTTCTGGGACGGCAGTGTCTGCGCTCGTCACGTAATAACCTGCGTCTGACTCACTGGCGTCCGTTAGTCCAACCCCGAAAATTCAAATACTGGCCGTAGTTGATCCTAAAGACGTCGTTACAGACACGTCTTTGACCCAAAACATGTCAGCAAGGGAAATACGCCTCCTACTTTGCCCTGACGAAGACTATCTTGCTGTTCGAAATGAGTTCATGCAATAAAGAACTTTTAACATATTCAGTCAGAGTTCCTCGGGTTTGTACCGTGCCCACTTTTACATTTTCCAGTAAGGGTAACTTTCTGTTTAAAGACTACTGTTTTAACCCTCGTAGAACACCTGTACTGCTATTTTTAACTCTTTTATGACCCAGTGTAGCGCTCTGCCTCTTTTTCTTCATCTGACACCTCCTACTGTATTGTCTTTAAAAATAACCCAAGAAGTTAATGCACATACGAAGACAAAATGAATGTTTTAGGACCTCAAGAGCTGCTTATACAATATATTTCTACTGGGGCGAGACACATTTTGCACAAATACATGGTCCGATGTTAACAAATATGCACTAAAATCCCCAAATAAGTCTTGGGATAGGAATACATTTCTATTTTTGACCCATTTACACAGTAGAATATCAGTAGAAAAAGTGATTTTGGTGTTTAGTGGCCCTTTAAAGGTTGTATGGAGGATTTTTTTTTGTTTCAAATTGTCAGTGAAAGTTTTAAATACCATTACAGAGACGCAGCAGCCTTGTAATTATGATGACCAAAAAAAAAAAGAATGAAAATCTATCAACTGTGGACGTAGTGAGGACAGATAAACATCAGCCAATAGAAAACGAGGCTCCCTCATTTTCTATTGGCTGTCAGGTTGTCAATCAAACTCCCTAGTGTAACTGAGTCGTCGGCGCGCGGGGATTATGTGGTTTATGCAGCGGTTCTTAGAGGCTTTTTCAAACTGTAGTTTCCTCGCATTTCGCACAAAGTTTGTCACGATGGCGGACGAGAATCCACGACCAGTTCGCCGCAAAAGAAAGTCGGTTTTTGAGGTCGCTGAAAGAAGAAGAGAAGGAGAAAAGGAGCGAAGACAAACTGAGGTGATTCTTGGAGATTCCTTCCACCGATGGTGCGACTGAAACAGACGAAGGGTCTAAAAACTGACGCATCGGTCACTAAATTACCTCTAGACAGGAAACTTCAACAGTAATTCTGAATCGCGCACAAGGACTGTCGCTGTATTTCTCTATTCCCTTAAAAAAATCCTCTATACAACCTTTAAATGCTTTATTTTCTGTATGATTATGGCATTGCTTACATTTTTAGGCCTATTCTTACATTTATCCAGGCTTGGGACCAACAAACACCGAGCGGCGCCGCAGTTAACCCCCGAAGCTTGACTTTCTAATGATCACAAACACACATTAAAAGTCCTAATATTATGCCGTATTTGTCATCTTTACTTTCTTCTTTGGCAACCCGACCCTCTGGAGACTTTTCCTTTGCAGGATTAAAGGGCTCAATACGACTCATGTTGAACATCGAACTAATCCAACGGTGTTTGGGAACAACACCGCCCTCTCCGGGGACGACGGGAACGAGAGAAAACACGCAGGAAGACAGGTTTTTCTTACGGGGCTGTTAATAGTGGTTTTCCCCCGACGCCGAGAACGAGGAGAGTCTG
>NW_026571070.1:10840866-10903366 GCF_026225935.1 Boleophthalmus pectinirostris
ATCTTCTGTTCAGACGAGATCATATAAACATAGCCTTAGAATGAAGTTACCTCCTTGGCCATACCAGCTTGTCACAACCGGATCCCGTCAGATCTCAGAAGCTCAGCAGGGCCGGGCCTGGTCAGTACTTGGATGGGAGACTGCTGGGAATTCCAGGTGCCACAGGGGGGCGCCAGTGGCAAAAACTGTTGTTGTGTCCTTAGGCAAGCCACTTCACCCACATTGCCCAATATGAAAGTGGAGTGTGCGTGAGTGATGATGGTGGTAAGAGGGGCACAGATTGGCAGCCTCGCTTCCGTCAGTGTGCCCCAGGGCAGCTGTGGCTACAGTAGTAGTTTACCACCACTGGGTGTGGAGTGAATGAATAATGATCTGTAAAGTGCTGTGGGTATCTTGAAAGGAGCTATATAAATGCAATGATTAATTAATTAAAAACAGACCTGCAGTGGTATTTTATTTCATTTCCATATGAGTAATCTTTTATTATTAGTTTTTCTACATCTCCAAAAGCTCAAAATGCTCCGTTCCACCTTGTGATGTCATGAAGCAGTAGTTTTCAAATTAACAGCTACCGTTTATCTTTTGTTCAACAGAGATTGGCCAGTTCCAAAGCTGAAATCATCCAAATGATTCTAGTGAAGATGTGTGAAGTTTAAAAAACACAGTGGAGCACTTGTTGTTTTACCACATGACATCACAAGGTGAAACTAAGTATTTTCTGTCTGACAGCAGGATTTGTGTTGAAAAATATGTTTGTGATGAGGGAACAACATTATAAAAGAGATCAGAAAAAGGCGTAATATGGGCCCTTTAAAGGTGCACATTGCAACATTTGTGGTAGGGGACGCACCATTTGCTTGTTACCATGGAGATGTTATAGCTTAGCCAAGAATGTTCCACAGTATGGCATTAAATTGAAGACAAGCAGTTGGGGCCACAGGGTCAAATTAAGTACAGCAACTGTCCCCGTGGATTTGTTATTGCTTTGCCTGGAATGTTCCACAGTATGACACCAAATCTGCCCATCTCCGTGGTGACAAGCAAATGGCGCTGTGTTACAGGTCAGATCTGAGGAGAGGCGAGCACAGACACAGAAATACGACACGTTTTTCTATGAGCATTTAAAACACACGTAATTAAAGAAATGCTTGAAATATTTGGTATGTCAAATGTAATTCACATCTCCACGGAGACAATCATGCACCAGAAAAGTTACACAGTGCATCTTCCATCACAAAGAGGAAAACTGCACTCAGGAAAATAAACTACTTTGTCGATACCACTTGGGTCTAAACACACGAGTGACAAAAGCTCCCACTGAATCATGGTGAAATTACCCGTCCAATCGCTGATCAATTGACTCTTTGGCTCAATGAAAAGAAAGGTAATTGCACCAAATTATGTGTAAAGTAATTATTTGAGTTATTCATAGCATAGATTAGCCACTGGGTCTATTTTCTATTTTATCATGACACACTTTTATGCTCTACAACCCTCGAAAAAATGTTACAATTAAAAAATATATATACTATTTTCCTGTATATAATTCCATTTAAAGGTGCAATATGGAACTTTTCTGATTGTGGGCATATCTCCTCTTTGTCTCTAAGGACATGTTATACTTTTGCCTCCATAGAATGCTCCATTAAACATAAATCTATGACATTTATTTCACTGCAGGTGCTTGAATTGCTGAAAAATATCTTGAAAAACTTGCATTCTTACGGCTTGCCTCTTCACAGATCTTGTTTGTAACTTGGCCTTGTGGTCTGCTTGTCTCCGTAATTTAAAGCCAAACTGTAGCACATTCCAAGAAATGCAAGCAGACGGCCGGCCCAACATTAGAAAAGTTACACAGTGCACCTTTAAATGTATTTTAATTTGCACTTTTGGGCTAAGTGTTCAAAAGTTACCTGGCTTCTCTACAAACTGATATGTGTAGCTCTCTGAAAGCATTTAAAACAGGGGTGTCAAACTCATTTTGGTCCGGGGGCCGTATCGAACCTACTTTGATCCCAAAGGGGCCGGATCAGAAAACTCATGGCTGTTTTTGGGGTTTATATGCTATAAGTTCAAATATTTGTGCAGAGAAACGCAAATCTATTACAGAAATCTTTTTTTTTAATTGAGGAACTCTTTCTTTTACAAAATATTATTATATTATGAACAACCTGAAACTTTAAGAAAATCCTGCACTCGGCTCCACTTTTCTCATTTTGGACATTTTTCTGATGAGGGTGTCACGGTCAACAGTCAAAACGATCGTCCTTTAAGAGCGTTTGGAAAGAGACAAGTCTTCATTTGTGCTGCTCTGGTGGGAGGGGCCACGTACAGAGACGCTGGAGACGCTGCTGTGATAAGCACCACAGAAAATTAACAATATTTTAATAAAAAATAGAACTAAAATATTTTAGTAGAAAATCAGCCGAGGGCCAGATTAAAGGTCTTGGAGGGCCGGATCTGGCCCCCGGGCCGCATGTTTGACACCTGTGATTTAGAGCGTTTAAACAAGTACTTCATGTAAACAGCAAAAAAAGCCGAATTGAACCAAGGCTACGTTCAGACTGCAACCTAAATCTGATTTCTTTGCCCCTATGTGACCTGTATCTGATCTTTTAATGACAGTCTGAATGACACAGATCTGATCTTTTCAAATGTGACCCAGGACACTTGGATATGTGCTCCTAAAACCGTTACATATCCGATTTTTTGACATGCGACTTCAGTCTGAACGGCCAGGTCGCATTCATCCCACCTACACGTCACAAATGTACACAAACGTTCTTCTCATCATACGAAAACTGTATAAACTCCGTGTTAGTGAAGCAGCGAAGCGCATCGCTCTCCCACCACTGTCCCACAAAACGCCATGAACGCCAAAAACCTCGTCCTTCTCCTTCTCAATCTCCTCCTTAAAACAAATAAGCTGTTCATGTTCTGGCTCTTTAAAATCTCCAGGTGCTCAATGCTCACGTCCATGTTTAGGTGACGTCTGTAAACACAGAGCAGGTTCACTGTGTGTGATGTCGACACTTTTGGGGTTTAAAGTTCACACTGGAGATCACATACAAGTCATATTTAATGAAATTTGACCAACCCCACAAAAAAATCAGATTTTACAAAAAAAATCTAATCAAAATGGAGGATTTTTTTTAGTTTCAAATTTCAGTGAGAGATTTGATGCAGTAGCCTGTAATTATTGACCAAAAAAGAGAATAAAAATTCATCAACTCTGGACGTGGTGGGGCTAAACATTTGTAGATCATGTATCTGTGAGCTGACAGGCTGTCAATCAAACTCCCTACGTTTCATGTAACTGACTTGCCTGCGCCGCCGGTACGTGGTTTACGTACGACTGTCACGCAGTCCACAGACGCAAGACGCACAGACGCTGTTTATCCACCAACGCAACAGTTTTAGCGGCTTTTTTTGACCTATATCTTCCTCGCAGTCGCACAAAGTTTGTGCAATGGCGACAAGAATCCAGGAGCAGTTCGCCGCAAGAAAGCTGTTTTTGAGGTTGAAAGAAGAAGACAAGGGGAAAAGCAGCGAAGCCAAACTAAGGTGATTCTTGTGTCCAGCGTGGCGCAACTGAAGCAGACGCAGGGTCTAAAGACTGACGACTGGTCCACAAATTACTTGGACAGGAAACTTCTGCTTATTATGAAAACGTACTTTATTTCCAAGAGCTAGACAAACGTTTTTCAGGACACGAAAGCGATATCCTATGTCTGAAAACGTAATTTTCAAGGCAAAGAAAGAGTCCGCTTGCTGCTGCGTGTTGTAGCTAGTTCATTCGCACTGAATCTCCGCGCACCCTTCTTGAACCCCTTTCCTGCTCCTGTCCCGCTGCCCGTTCCGCTCTTCCCCTGCTCCTCACTTCTCCGGGCACGGAATCTCCGCGCACCGCTCCCTCTCCTCTCTCTCTCTCTCCTCTCCCTGCTCCGCTCTTCTCCCTGCTCCTCAATTCTCGTCGCGCACGAAATGTCCGCACACCCGCTCCCCCGCTCCTCACTTCTCCGTCTTGCCACAAAAAAATCGACTGTAAACAAACCTGTTTTTACAAAAAATTCAATGACATTGAAAAAGGACAAACATTGATTTCTCAGAAAATCCTCTATACAACCTTTAAGTCCTCCAGTCTGAACGTAGCCCAAATCACATATATTATCAAACTTTAGTCAAATCCAGTGAGAAAAAAAGCACAGTTTTAGTATTCTGTTTTGGGAAATCGTATTTTTTTTAAATATATTTAATATTTATTGTGATTTTTAGCCAAGAGTGATGAATGAATTAATTATTTATGGGACGAAAATCATTCTGCACTGGGGCACTGCAACACTTTATTTGTAATTGTGGTTTTATACGTGTTTGTTGTGTACAGAGTGAATGAATGAAATGTGAAATGTGGGACCAGCCTCTAAAATCTGCAAAACAAATTTATCTACAGGTATGGATAAAGCAACCTAACCTTACTAAACACAGACAATCTTTCTTTCACAAACAAAATCTGTAGTCCGTAAGTCTGTTTTTCTACTAAAATTCCTGTTTATTATGTTTGTTTTAGTTCAGCTTTGTGATTGATCAGTTTGGACCGACAGTATCACAATTAAACTATTCAGATTGAGCTGCAGAAGACTTTTTGAAGAGCTCTTTGTGCTGGCAAGTCGAGTTTAAAAGTACATTAGTCGCACTTCCTACACGTCTGGGTCCTAAATGTTGTATCGCTGTATGATTTCCTGCTCAAATAAACACATTTTAGATGGTAGAAACTTGGCACCAACTCCGTAGATTACTTCTGTAAGAACATTATGAGACCAGTGCTTCACGCAGGTTGTATATTTGCTTAATCTTTTTTGGAAACATGTCACTTTTTAAAAATACCTGCCTTTTGTGTGCAGGATATACGGAAATAACATTAGAAAACTTTACCCGCACTTTTACTTCCTAAATCCTCTAAGCCTCAAAAGTGACTAAAAAGTTCTTACCTGGAGATGGAAACGGGGCCAAAGCAGCGGTGCTCCACTCGTCCGGCTCCCTCCCTCCCTCTCTCCTTCTCCTCCTCCTCCTCTTCCTCTCCTCCTCATGATTGATCTCTCCATCGGTGATAAGGGCCTCCCGCCGCCCTCCGTCCCACTTTGCAGCAGCGATCGTGGGGCTGTCTGATAACGCTCGTCCTGGGATGCGGGGGCAGATCCGTCTCTCCGCAGGACGGGAGAGAGCGGGAGCGTCTCTGTGAGTTTATCAAGACGCGGACACGACACGACGTTTAAATATACAGCGAGATGTAAACTTACAAAACAAACTTACTTTGTGTCTATGTAGATTTTATCTCTCTCTTTCTCTCAGTTTTTCTCCATCTCTCTGTCTTTCTGTCTCTCTCTCTCCCCGTCTCTCTGTCTTTTTCTATCTCTCTGTCTGTCTTTCTCTTTCTGTCTGTCTCTCTCTCTCCAGTTGTCTCTCTCTGTCTCTCTCTCTCTATCCCTATCTCTCTCTCTCTGTCTCTCTCTCCAGTTGTCTCTCTCTGTCTCTCTCTCTCCGTCTGTCTCTCTCTTTGTGTCTCTCCAGTTGTCTCTCTGTGTCTCTGTCTGTCTCTCTCTCCAGTTGTCTCTCTCTGTGTCTCTCTCTCTTTGTCTCTCTCTCTGTCTCTCTCTCAGTCTCTCTCTCTGTCTGTCTCTCTCTCTCTCTCTCTCTCTCTGTCTGTCTGTCTCTCTCTCTCTCTCTCTCTCTGTCTGTCTCTCTCTCTGTCTCTCTCTCTCCATCTGTCTCTCCAGTTGTCTCTCTCTCTGTCTCTCTTTCTCTCTCTCTCTGTCTCTCTTTCTCTCTCTCTCTCTGTCTGTCTCTCCAGTTGTCTCTCTCTCTCTGTCTCTCTCTCTCCGTCTGTCTCTCTCTTTGTGTCTCTCCAGTTGTCTCTCTCTCTCTGTCTGTCTCTCTCTCTGTGTCTCTCTTTCTCTCTGTCTCTCTCTCCAGTTGTCTCTCTCTCTCTGTCTCTCTCTCTCTCTCTGTCTGTCTCTCCAGTTGTCTCTCTCTCTGTCTCTCTTTCTCTCTCTCTCTCTGTCTGTCTCTCCAGTCTGTCTCTCTCTCTCTGTCTCTCTCTCTCCGTCTGTCTCTCTCTTTGTGTCCCTCCAGTTGTCTCTCTCTCTCTCTGTCTGTCTCTCTCTCTGTGTCTCTCTCTCTCTCTGTCTCTCTCTCCAGTTGTCTCTCTCTCTCTGTCTCTCTCTCTCCGTCTGTCTCTCTCTTTGTGTCTCTCCAGTTGTCTCTCTCTCTCTCTGTCTGTCTCTCTCTCTGTGTCTCTCTTTCTCTCTGTCTCTCTCTCCAGTTGCTCTCCTCTCTCTCTCTCTCTCTCTGTCTCTCCAGTTTGTCTCTCTCTCTCAGTCTGTCTCTCTCTGTCTCTCTCTCTCTGTCTGTCTGTCTCTCTCTCCAGTTGTCTCTCTCTCTGTCTCTCTCTCTGTCTGTCTCTCTCTCTCTGTGTCTCTCTCTCTCTGTCTGTCTGCTCTCTCTCTCTCTCTCTCCAGTTGTCTCTCTCTCTCTGTGGTCTCTCTCTCTCTCTCTGTCTCTCTCTCCAGTTGTCTCTCTCTCTGTCTCTCTCTCTCTGTCTGTCTGTCTCTCTCTCCACTTGTCTCTCTTTGTCTCTGACTCACATTAGTGCAGAACAGTTTTCCTTAATTACGTCCTCGTTTCACAGTTTTATTATTACCAACCAACCACAAACCAGGACTGTCCCATTTTTTATTTTGAAAATCTGCAAAAAATAAACCAGGAAATGCACTAGTAATGTTGTTTTTGCATCACAATCTTTTAAATGAAGCCAAAAGAAGACATTCATTCTCATGCAATCAACACAAACACACACACAAAATACAGATTATTTCTTCTTGTAACACACACACACACACACACTTATATCAAACTGTTTTTGTTTTGTTTGTTGTGTTTGTGTGATTTGCAAAACCAAACCTGTAACAGCAGAGAGAAAAGTCCATCGTGTTTGGAGGTTTTGAGTTAAATGAAGCTAAGAGCTAATCTAAATTTACTAGCTTCACCTGAGCTTCCTACTCTGCTGTGATTGGCTGAGCTGTCAGAAGTGGGCGGGGCTCGGGAAGTCTGCACCTGTCAGCAAGTTCACGTCTAATAATCAAAGAAATAACGGATATTAGAAATGTGTCCTTTATAAGATTGCACTTTTAACACAATATTAGCTGCAAATTGACATAAAATAAAGATTTTTAATTAAATAAATAAATATTGTAAATGATAAGTGTTTTTAGCCTACAGGGATAAATAAAGGTTAAATACAATGAACCGCCAAAATAAGGTTTGATGCATTATCTCTCTGTCTCTGTTTTTCTCTCTGTTTCTGTCTCTCTGTCTCTCTCTTGTTTTCTCTGTCTCTCTATGTTTCCCTCTCTCTCTCTTTCTCTCTCTCTTTCCTTCTGTCTCTCTCTTTCTCTGCTTCTGTCTGTCTCTCTCTCACTTTCTCTCTGTCTCTCTTCTCTTTCTGTCTGTCTTTCTCATTCTGTGTCTTTCTCACTTCTTCTGTGTGTCTCTCTCTCTCTCTGTGTGTCTCTCTCTCTCTGTGTGTCTCTCTCTCTCTCTGTGTCTCTCTCTCTGTGTGTCTCTCTCTTTCTGTGTGTGTCTCTCTCTCTGTCTCTGTGTCTCTCTCTCTCTCTGTGTGTCTCTCTCTTTCTGTGTGTGTCTGTGTCTCTCTCTCTCTGTCTCTCTCTCTCTGTGTCTCTCTCTTTTTCTGTGTGTCTCTCTCTCTCTCTGTCTCTCTCTTCTTCTCTGTGTCTCTCTCTCTGTGTGTCTCTCTCTTCTGTGTGTCTCTCTCTCTGTGTCTCTCTCTTTTTCTGTTGTGTCTCTCTCTCTCTGTGTGTGTCTCTCTCTTTCTGTGTGTCTCTCTCTCTGTGTGTGTCTCTCTTGTGTGTCTCTCTCTCTCTGTGTGTCTCTCTCTCTCTGTGTGTCTCTCTCTCTGTGTGTCTCTCTCTCTGTGGGTCTCTCTCTCTCTCTCTGTGTCTGTGTGTGTCTCTCTCTCTGTGGGTCTCTCTCTTTCTATGTGTCTTTCTCTTTCTGTGTGTCTCTCTCTTTCTGTGTCTCTCTCTCTCTCTCTGTGTGTGTGTGTGTGTCTCTCTCTCTCTGTGTCTCTCTCTGTGGGTCTCTCTCTCTGTGTCTTTCTCTTTCTGTGTGTGTCTTTCTGTGTGTGTGTGTGTGTGTGTGTCTTTCTCTTTCTGTGTGTCTCTCTCTCTCTGTGTGTGTGTCTTTCTCTCTGCCTCTCTCTGTTTCTCTCTCTCTTGCTCCACTTAAAACAAGAAAAACAACAACTTTTTACACTTAAATTTTAGAAACAAAATCTAATGTTGATTGAATGAAGAAAAACACACTTATTCCATTTGACTTGTCAAGTTGAATCGACTCAAATAAAGTCAAACGTTCTTAATTTAAGTCATTTAACTCACCCAGATATTGTTTTTTCCCAGTGTATACGACACAATAGCCCCTCATGTGCCCTCCTCCTCCTCGTGAGTACAGTGTATTTGTGTATTTGTGTATTTGAGGGTGATGTTTAGTGGGAGCTGGGAGTGTGCCAGGTGCTGTCACTGAAGGTCACCACAAGGGCCAGAACCAGACCTATAATTCACATCCTCACACACACACACACGACACACACACACACACACACACACACACACACACACACACACACACACACACGCGCGCCCACGCACTCACAGAGACACCAGTAATTAGCCCGTGCCCAGTGCGTGATTACAGTCTTGTCCTGACATAGACCGTGTCCACCCGGGGGCCGCTCCCTCCACTTGAGCTCGTGTCAAAACGCTCTCAGCTTCCACTTTATTTATTCCTCCGTGCTCTGGTGTCTCCCTCTCTCTATCTCTCTATCTCTATCTCTCTATCTGTATTTATCTGTCTCTCTGTTTCTCTTTCTCTTCATATGTGTCATTTTCTCTCTTCTTCTCTCGGTCTCTCTCTATATATATTCACATAAGTTCCTGTCATCTCCTAAATGTCTTCTCTTTTCAGTCTCCTGTCTTCCTGTCTTCTTCTCTCTCCCTTCTCTTCCTCACTCGCTTTCTGTCTCATCCCCTCTTCCCCTTTTCTCCCTCTCTTTCTTTCTCATCCTCCATTTCCCTTCTCATTTCCCCTTTCTTCAATCGCTTTCTCTCTCATTCTCGCTTCCCCTTTCATCCCTCTCTTTCTCTTTCTCTTTCATCCTCTCTATCCCTTCTCTTGTCTTCTTTTCCCCTTTCTTTCCTCTCTTTCTCTCTCATCTTACCTATCCCTTCTCTCTTCCCCTTTCCTCCCTCTCTTAATCTCTCCTTCTCCCTTTTGCCTTTTCTTTTTCCCTTTTCCTCCCTCTCTGTCTCTTTCATCCTCCCTTTCTCTTCTCTCTTTCCTTCTTTCTTCCCCTTTCCTCCCTCTGTTTCTCTCATCGTCCCTTTCCCTTCTCTTTTCCTCCCTTTCTTTCCTTTCACTTGCCTTCTCTTTCCCTCTTTACTCCCTCTCTTTCTCTCTTATCTTCTCTTTCCCTTCTCTCTTCTCCTTTCCTCCATCTCTTAAGCGCTCATCCTCCCTCTTTCTCTCTCATCCTCCCTTTCCCTTCTCTTTTATCTTCTCTCTTCCCCTTTCTTCCCTCCCTTTCTCTCATCCCCCTTTCCCTTCTCATTTCCATTCTCTCTTCCTCTTTCCTCCCCCTCTTTCTCGCTCATCCTTACCTTTCTCTTCTCTCTTCCCTCCCTCTTTCTCTCTCATCCCCTCTTCCCCTTTCCTCCCTCTCTTCTCTCATCCTCCCTTTCCCTTCTCTTGCCTTCTCTTTCTCTCTCATCCTCCCTTTCCCTTCTCCTTTCCCCTTTCCTCCCTCTCTTTCTCTTTCACTGTCCCTTTTCTCTTGTCTTCTCTCCTCCCCTTTCCTCTCTCTCTTTCTATCCTCCCCACTCCTTCTCTCCTTCTCTCTTCCCCTTTCCTCCTTCTCTTTCATCCTCCCTTTCCCTTCTCTTTTCCCTTCTCTCTTCCCCTTTCTTCCCTCTCTTTCTCTCATCCTCCCTTTCTCTTCTCTTTTCCATTCTCTCTTCCTTTCCTCCCTCTCTTTTCCTCTCATCCTTCCTTTCCCTTCACTTGCCTTCCCTCTTCCCCTTTCATCCTTCTCTTTCTCTCTCATCCTCCCTATCCCTTCTCTTTTACCTTCTCTCCTCCTCCCTCATCCTCACATTTCCTTGTCTTCTCTTTTCCACGTTCTTCCCCCTCTCTTTCTCTCTCATCCTCACTTTTACTTCTCTTGTCTTCTTTCTCTCCCATCCTCCCTTTCTCTTCTCTTTTCCTTTTTGCTCCTTTCTTCCTCGTTGTCAGCCCCTCCTCTCTGTTTCACATCTCTTTATCTTGCTCTTCATCAATATTACTCTTTCTTTCAGTATTCCTCATTCTCTCTGCCTCCATCTCTACATCCTTCCTCTCTCTCTCTCTCTCTCTCTCTTTCTTCCTCTCCTCCCTCTCTCCGTGAGCTCTGACATGTTCGTTGAGTCTCTGTGTGATCCATGTAATATGACAGTGTGGTGATTATACTCAGTCTGATTATGGCTCAGCGCTGCGTTAAACTGACACGAACGGGAGCGTCCAGGAGCGCCGAGTAAACTGGAGACGAGTCTGCGCCGCCGCATGACTCATAAACTCCACCATATTATACTTTACACCACCAACTTCAGCCTGGGGAAGAGCGACGGACGAGTGTTTTTACTGGGCCATGTGTATTATTATTAGAATTCCACTACACTATCACTCAAAAGTTTAAGAACACCCTAATTTTTCCCGGTTATTTATTGCAATTCAAGTCCAATGAAGAGCTTGAAATGATACAAAGGTAAGAACTGAACAGACAGAGGTAAAAAAAAAAAAAGGATAAACTAGAAAAGCACTCAGAGAGCGCAGACCTCCGCCAAGGACTACCCCCATTTTTTATATAAATTGCGATAAAATCAGTCTTCTGGATCAGATCCGGATCAGCCTTTGGAATATGAAAGAGGATCCCATTGTCCATCCCCGAGTCAAATTTCATGGGGTTTGGTCAATAATTAACCGAGATATTGAGAAACAAAATTTTTGGCCCCATTTACCACAATGTTAACTCAAATTTCAAAGTGATCCAGAATCCAGGATTTCTTCCGGATCACCCCCAAAATGAAATCAGTTCTTCCTTTTCACATTTCCAACAAATCCTGAAAATTTCATCAAAATCGGTCCATAACTTTTTGAGTTATGTTGCTAACAGACAAACAAACAAACAAACAAACAAACAAACAGACAAACGCCGGCAAAAACATAACCTCGTTGGCGGAGGTAAAATTACAAAACACAAGTCCAAGCTCTGCCAAAACTACCTCAGGAAAAAAAAAACAAAAAAAAAAAACAAGATGGTACACTTGAAAACATGGAGTGTCCAGCACAGTCTCAAAAACTTAAACCCCATCGAGCTGGTTTTGAGATGAGCTGGACAGAAAAGTGAAAGTCAAGCAACCTACAAGTGCCACACATTTATGAGAACTTCTGCAACAAACTTGGGAAGAACTTTTGGAAGAATATTTGAGTTCTGCTGTGAAAAAAGAACGAGCCACGAGTGTGTTCAGCTGTTTTATCTGTCAAAGGTGGACACTTTCATGAATCAAAAGTTTAGAATACGTTACAGTAAAAGTCAGATTCTTTAGTCCTACTGAACTGTTTGGAAAAAATTTAGTGGATATTCAGTCAGTTAACAGTTTTTTTTTTTTTTTCGGTGAAGTACAATATTTCAAATGAGAATAAAAATGGGTATAAAATGGATAAAAGAATCCCAAAAAAAAACAATATAATAAAAAAATCATATAAAAAAAAAACTGGTTCAGCTAAAAATCGGAATTAAAAATGTGTCGGGTGCTGCGGTCACTGTTTGGTCCGTGTGGATCTGGCGCTATAGTCCCTCTGGTCCGGTCACAGCCACGCCATGTAGTTGACTGTAAAACGAGAGTAAAACAAAGTCTTTCAGACTACAGCTACGACCGCCTTTGACCAGCCACACTGCACACCAGGGTTGACCAGGGTCCTACTGAGCCTCCGCCTCCGCTCTGCCACTGGACTGGTGGAGCTGGATCGTCCAGATCGCGTCAGAAGGGCGACCCAACGATCATGCACTGAACAACCGGAATTATTTTTAAGAAGAATAAACGTTTACATGATCAAGGAATAAATTAATTCGGCTTTAAAATCGGAATAAACCATACACTTACACTTTTTGGACTTTCATGACAGTGACCCATCGAATCTACAGATACAAGGAATTGACCATATACCAGACTCGTTACGAAAAGGAAACCGGATTGCTAAACTTAAACAATGTGAAACTTATTGGATCTTTAAATTGCAGGCGACAAAATATCCTGGGCTTAATGAAGATTTGTACTTCTCTGTGTTTTTATAACTGCGTGGCATTTTTTATACTGCATGGTATATTTTGTATATATTTTATTATTTTATTTTTTGTAAATATTTCGTTTTTATATTCTCTATGATGTTCTACTTTTTTCACACTGCCATCTTGTGGCGTTATTAGGTGGTGTCCACAGGTGAGTCTCCACTCCTCCTCTTCCAGGTGGAGCCGCCCTATTGGTGGGTTTTTTTGTATTTAATTCACATGATTTGCTCTCAGTTCTGTTTGTCCCCCTGAGGAAATGCGTCGGGACTTTTTAATTTGTCCATTAAGACATGCCGTAAACTAATAAAGGCATTTTATTTTGAACCAGTGAGTGCCTTGGTTTTTTTTGCATCTTTAAACCATACACTTACTTCGGAATTAAGTTTGAGAGACGAACTTTCAAGCATGCGTGAATGAAACAAAATACAACGTCTTTTTTTGATGAGGAAACGTTATAAGATCATAAAAAAGCATAACACAGGCCCTTTAACAGTGTTGGTCAGTTTGTTTAGACAATTCTCACTGATCCAAAGAGACAATCCTTTAATATGACATTTTTTCCTGCAAAGTGAATTTACCAAGAGTGACTTAACCGGAGATAGAACAAAATCAATATTTGATTATAAAATGTATATTTCTTATCAGAGCGCTGACTTATCAGACAGATCTCCTTATCTTCTACAGCTCGACCTTGACGAGGCTGAGCTGAGGTTTGAGTCACACACGAGCACACGTTTAAACACAGAATTGTCACCGTGCACTTCCTAAACAAACACAGATACAAAGACGAACACTTGAATCGTAAAAGTGTAATATTGTTTCCCAAGTCTAAGATATATTGTCTTCACTGTAGATACCACTTTTAAACAAGCAGCTCTGTAGACATCACTGTCGACTACACATTATTGAAAATATATCCTCCGTTTAAATATTTATTATGTGACTTTTTAGCTTCATCAAGATGTCATTGAGAGAGGACGACATTTGGAAACATGCGATGACAATTACCGCTCTGATTGCGGGATTAAGTTTGACAAAATCTCAGAAAAATTAGAGTATGGGTCACTTTTCTTCATCTCCATGTCATTGTAGAGTTCCGTTATGTTCGGCGAATCAACAATTACAACCACACCTCAGTTTTTATCATTTCCCCACTGACGCATAACTCCGAGCGCACTGGGTTCATGCGATTAGAAAAGACAAGCCGCCAAATTCAAGATGATTCCAAACAGCACATATATGCAGTCTTCATTTTACTGCTTCAGTGAGTTTTATCACAGTCGGTCGGCGAACCCAGTGTCAGGAACTACACCGGAAGTTGTCATCACATGTTTCCAAACGTCTTCCTACTTTTGGTACTTTTCTTCTCAGGTAATTTTCCCCACAAACTGGCTGGCACAAACTGTTACAAAACTATGATAAAGCATCGATACGGTCGCTCAATTGGACCTTTACTTGTCAGTCTATGTTTCTCCTCTCACCTGTCATCATGAGCTCTGGGTAATGACCGAAAGGACGAGATTGCGGATACATCGAAATGAGTTTCCTCCGCGGGGTGGCTGGGTGCTCCCTTAGAGATAGACTTAAGAGCTCAGTCACATGGGAGGAGCTTGGAGTAGAGCCGCTGCTCCTCCACATCGAGAGGAGCAGTTGAGGAGGCTTGGGCGCTTTCCTCGGGAGGTGTTCCAGGCATGTTCCACCAGGAGGAGGCCCCAGCAAAGACCCAGGACAAGCTGGAGGGACTATGACTCCGCGCTGGCCTGGGAACACCCTGGGGTCCCCGTCCGAGGAGCTGGAGGAAGTGTCCAGGGTGAAGGGAGTCTGGGAGTCCCTGCTTAGAAGAGGAAAAAAAATTGATGGATTAATGGAAAACTCAAATATTTGCAAGCACTGTTATCGAAGGTTTCAGCTTGTCCAAGGAAGAGCGGAAGTAAAAACCTGGAGACCAAATGGACGTCTTAAGCAGGAGAAGTTTATTCACCATCAATAATACGGGCCCAGGGGACTTGAAAACATAGTAGTATGATTTCAAAAGTACATAGTCTGATCTTTGAGTGTTCATAAGGTTTATAAAGCAAGTGTGGTAAGACTATGGCGGCCAGTAGACACCAGTTAGTCAACAAGTCATTAGACAATGATGTGCCAAGAGAAGATCACAATGTAAATAAAGCTTTTGTGTGTCAATGTTAAACTGAGATGTACGTGAAGATAAATTACTTAAATTCTCTTACAAGTACTATCCAACTAACAGTAAGAAAAAAATAAATGAAAAAACCAGGTCTTGTGGACATTTATGCCAACAGTCCTACAAATGAAAGCACGTGGACGACAAACAGAAGCTCAGTTGGTGGAGCGTTTGTCCACTGATCCTAAGATTTGCGGTTTGAATCTCGACATAAAACATCATTGGTTGAGCGTTCAAATCCACTGACCCACAGGTTTCGGTGTGATTCCAGCTCCAACAGATGAACACTCGTCGTTGTGTTCTCGGGCAAGACATTTAACCAAACTCGCCCCCAGTGTCTGTGTATGAATGTGTATGAATGTGTGTGTCGTTTCTTGAAGTTTTGTGTCTTAAATATGTCACTACGGAAGCCGAGAGGGGTCACAACAAACGCAAATGCCGCAACAAATGCAAATGCGACAACACAACAAAAAGCCACAACAAACCAAAAAAAGCCACAACGGAAATGACCGCGGGACTCTATTTTAATGCAAATGCCGCAACAAATACAAACGCCACAGCACAAACGCAAATTCCGCAACACATTCAAAAAGCCACAACACATTAAAAAGCCACAACGGAAGGGCCCGCGGGACTCATGAAAAGTAAAGGAACGGAGAAGTTGGAAATGTAAGTAAAAGTAATTTATTGTTTTATCATCATTTGTTTCACGTTGTTGTTCTTCTTCTTCACTTGCCGTTTGATCGGTCCGTTGGAAAATAGAGTCCCGCGGTCATTTCCGTTGTGGCTTTTTTTGATGTGTTGTGGCTTTTTAATGTGTTGTGGCTTTTTTAATGGCTTGCGGCATTTGCTTTTGTGTTGCGGCGTTTGCATTAAAATAGAGTCCCGCGGTCATTTCCGTTGTGGCTTTTTTTGGTGTGTTGTGGCTTCTTCTTGTGTGTGACCCCTCTCGGCTTCCGTAGTTTTATCATTATTCGTTTCACGTTGTAGTTCTTCTTCTTCACTTGCCGTTTGATCGGTCCGTCGGAAAATAGAGTCCCGCGGTCATTTCCGTTGTGGCATTTTGATGTGTTGTGGCTTTTTAATGTGTTGTGGCTTTTTATTGTGTTGCGGCATTTCCGTTTGTGTTGTGGCGTTTGTATTTGTTGCGGCGTTTGCATTAAAATAGAGTCCCGCGGTCATTTCCGTTGTGGCTTTTTTTATTTTTTTGGTGTGTTGTGGCTTTCTGTTGCGTTATCGCATTTGTATCTGTTGCGGCGTTTGCGTTTGTTGTGACCCCTCTCGGCTTCCGTACGTCACCCCGCAGCAAAAGACAAACTTGAGATCGTTTTGAGCCTTGACGGTGGAAAAGCGCTGTAGAAAAATACGACCATTTACCGTCTTTTTTCATTGAACAAACAGAAAACCGGAAAAGTTACACAGTGCGCCTTTAAAACTCCATTTGTCTGGTCGCTATGGGGATGCTGCTTGATTGTTGACAGTTCTCGTAACAACACGGTAACAGGTTCAATGTGTCAATTTACTTTAACAATTAATTTGCTTGAACAGCGCTCATAATGTTATCTGTAAACCTTCTTCTTCCTGTCATTATTTTTCTGCATTGCCATTTCCTCTCCCTCCCTCCTTCTCTCCATCCCTTCTCTCCATCCCTCTCTCCATCCCTCTGTACCACTGTAACATCCGTATCACTGTCCCTCACCTCCCCAAATTAAGAAGGCAATTACAGGAGTACAAAGAGAGGGGGCCGCGCTCCATTCTCCACCGCCACGGCTTTATGAAAATGAGCCGAAAGAGGGGACGGAGGCACCGCGTGTAAAAGCAATCAGCCCGTCACACTTCCTGCATCCCGGAATGACCAGATAAAAGGTGAGGAGAGAGGGAAGGACGGAGGAGAGGGGGACGGGAGAGAGATGGAAGAGAAAGGGGAGAGAGGACAGAGACAGAGGAGGGAGGGGGAGAAGAGAGATGAGAGGAGAAAGAAGAGAGAGTGAGGAGAGTAGCGAACAGAGGGGATAGAAGAAATAGGAGAGGAGGGAGGGGGAAGTGAGAGGAGAAAGAGAGAGAGCGAAGAGAGAAGAGGGAGGGAGAAGAGGAGAGAGAGATGGAGGAGAAGGGGACAAGAGAGTGGAGTGGAGAGAGAGAGAGAGGAGAGGAAAGGAGAGGGAGGGAGAAGAGTAGAGGGGAGAGAGGATAGAAGACAGAAGAGAGGAGGGAGGGGGGAAAGAGAGAGGGGGAGAAGAGAGGTGAGAGGAGAAGAAAGAAGAGAGAGAGAAGAGAGAGGGAGGAGAGGGGAGAGAGGGAGAGGGGAGAGGAGAAAGAGAGAGAAGAGAAGGGATAGAAGAGAGAGGAGAGGAGGGAGTGAAGAAAGAGAGAGGGGAAGAGGAGAGATGAGAGGAGAAAGAGAGAGAGGATAGAAGAGAGGACGGAGGGAGAAAAGAGAGAGGGGGAGAGGAGAGATGAGAGGGAAAAAAGAGAGAGAGAGAAGAGAAGGAGAAGTATAGAGGAGAGAAGGGGACAGAAGAGAGATGAGAGGAGAAAGAGAGAGAGAGGAGAGAAAAGAGAGGGCGAAGAGTAGAGGAGAGAAGGGATAGGAGAGTAGGGAAGGAGGAAAGAGAGAGGGGAGAGGAGAGAGACGGAGGAGGGAGGAGAGAAAAGAGATGAGAAAGAGAGAGAGGAGAGAGAGTGGAGGACAGTAGAGAGGAGGGAAGATGAAAAGAGAGGGGAGAGGAAGAGAGAGGAGATCGAGGAACGAGAGAGGAGAGAGAAAGGGGAGAGGAGAGAGAGCGAGATGGAGAAGAGGGGGAGAGATGAGAGGAGAAAGAGCAAGAGAGGATAGAAGAGAGAGGAGAGGAGGGATGGAGGAAAGAGAGAGGGGAGAGGAGAGAGAGGGAGGAGAGGCGAAGGAGAGAGATGAGAGGAGAAAGAGAGAGAGGATAGAAGAGAGAGGAGATGAGGGACGGAGGAAAGAGAGAGGGGAGAGGGAGAAGAGAGATGAGAGGAGAAAGAGAGAGAGGATAGAAGAGAGAGGAGAGGAGGGATGGAGGAAAGAGAGAGGGGAGAGGAGAGAGAGGGAGGAGAGGCGGAGGAGAGAGATGAGAGGAGAAAGAGAGAAAGACCGAGAAGAGGGGGAGAGAAGAGAAATGAGAGGAGAAAGAGAGAGAGAGGATAGAAGAGAGAAGAGATGAGGGACGGAGGAAAGAGAGAGGGGAGAAGGAGAAGAGAGATGAGAGGAGAAAGAGAGAGAGACAGAGAGGGAGGGAGGAGAGGAGACTGAGGAGGAGGAGAGAGGGGAGGAGAAGAGAAAGTCAAGAGAGGAGAGAGGGAGAGAGGTGGACAGAAGGGGGAGAAGGTAGGAAAGAGAGAGGGGACAGGAGAGAGGGAGGAAAGAAGAGAGAGGAGAGAATAAGGAGGTAGAGGAGAGAGAGTCCTGGGATTTCAAAATGCGTTGCCATTTTGAGTCGGACGGCTGTTTGGCGAAGATACGGAGAAGTTCGTGACCAGTTCGCGGAGTTGAAAGCGCCATGTTGTGGTTTCTTCCTCCCTCAGTGATGAAGAGGAGCCTGTGTGAGCCCCATTAGACACAGGCTGTCTCCACACACACACAATCTCAACTCGACGCTTTGTTTGTGAATTAGAAAGAAACTGTTTAGCAGACGACGCGGACGGTGCAAAATAATGATGAAGTCTGTTTTATCGTTCGCAAGAAACTCAACGACAATAAAGTGGAAGTGGAGTTTTACTGAGTTTAGATGGAGGCGATTCATTAAATTATTATGTTTATGATTTACTGGAAAATACACTGAGACTCATGAGACATTATAACATCCTAATGTGTTTAAATATATTTATTAACACTTCACTGTGTAACTTTACAGATGGGGGTCTGGGGATATTGATATTTATTCAATTACAAGTTTTTTTGCTAAAAATACAAAAAAAAGCATTACTGTCGCCGCTTTAGCGACCATAGACTGTTTATAAACGGAGTCACCATGTACAGGTCTCCACTGATTCAAATTCATTTTGTGTGGAAAAAAAGTCGCCTAAACTTCACTCGTATAACTGCAGCCTCGATGAGCTTCATTTGACTGGAGATGAAAACTGTGGGCATGTCACACTCTCTTCAGTCTTATTCATACTTCATAAGAACATAAGAACTTTTTTTTTGTTCTTGAGGTGATAAGAACAAGAACAAAGTTTTTTTGGGCTCTGACATTGCAAACTTCAAAAGATGTTCTGCTGCCGAACTGGTCCGCCCCTCAATCCAGTTAGTTAAGTATTAAAAGCTAAACTCTGTTTTGGTGACTCGCCTTTTGGCTTTCGCAAACTTGTCACAGAGAGTACCCCAGAATTTTTGCACTGATTTTGGTCCTAGCCTAAAATGTCGGCAATCTCCCTCCATGATTTTCTTGCCATTTGGCGTCTTTATCATCATTGAGCGTTGTGTCGTATTGATGTCATGTTAGTTTTTTTTGTTAGTTTTTTTTTTTTTGCTCTGCACCGGCGAGGAAGCAAATAAACCACACCCACATAAATCATCAGTCAGAGTGAAGATGTCGGACTTTGCTGCCGAACTGCCAGATAAAGTTCTACTCAGCTGAGGTGTCGAGAACAAGACACAAGAACTGCCCAACAGGAGCTGGACAATCAAAATCACTTCATTTTGTTCGGGCAGCTGGGTGCAAGAACACGTTTCTTATGTTCTTATGAACTTCTTGGGTTATTTTCAAAGACAACACAGTAAAGTGAATTTACCTTGTTGACATGTTTCTGCTGCTGCATCTTCAGAACTGTCCTCAGTGTTGGTGGTGACGTGTCGTATATCAGCTGCTGTTACTTCCTGCAGACGTGGTCAGACCTGATGGACCTGGCAGGTCCACCAACATTATGGATTGGGACGGGGCTCGGGTCATTGGATCTGAAAACAACAAGTTCAAGCGCGGATCAGGGAGGCCATTGAAATCAGGAAAGGAGGCACGGACAGCATTAACCGTGATGATGGAGCGTTCCTCCTTTCACACACCTGGGACACCCTCCTCCAGAGACACCGGGCGACGGGAGGCGTGGTCAGTCTGAGCGACCTGCAGGTCCATGAGGCTGACCACGCCTACAGGAAGTAACAACAGCTGATATACGACACATCAACACCAACACTGGGGACAGTTCTGAAGATGGCTCGCAGCAGCAGCCGAAACATGTCAACAAGGTAAATACACTTTACTGTATTGTCTTTAAAAAAGAACTCAAGAAGTTAAAATACATAAGACGACAAAATTAACATTCTGGCTAAATTTCTTATGTTCTTATGAAATATGAAAAGGCCTCAAGTCCACTTCTTTCACTGCAGTCTATGGAGTTGTCTTTCCACAGATCTGACCTGTAACCCCTAGCCTCCATGTAGATTAATATACCTTTAAAGTGATACTATGAAACTTTCAGTGCATCACATTTATTTAATTTTTTTTTTTATTTTATTAACTATTATAAATTTACAAATATATTCACATATCTACATATTTTACGTTTTATGTTTTCATGATGTTTACGTGTTTGATTGTGTTTGGTTTTGCGAGATACTGGTTGTCGTTTTCTGTTTTTCAGGAGGTAAAACTGAAGAGCAGAAACTACAAAACACTCCTTCATTTACAGCAATAACATCTCCATGGAGACAAGCGTGTAGTGGACCCTCCAGAAAAGTTACGCAGTGCACCATTAAGCGTTTTAATGGTATAAATTGAAATCAGGTAGAGGCGATGTTAAACGTGGCGTCGCCTGGAGGACTAAAGAGGAGGAGGGCCGGGTCCAGCTGTAGTTTCTCGTCCTACTAAACGTCTCTTAAATATGTGCGTGTTTTTCCAGCCTTTAATATTAACACTCTGGGGCTATTACATGCACCGCAAACAATTATTGAACCCAGATTACGAGTCATTACTTTATGCAGTAAATATTACACATAATATGTTTCTTTGAGATGAGAAAAAGAACAGAGCTTTTTCATAATTAAAACATCATTAGCCGGAGAAATTGAAAATAGCGTGTGAGCTAAAAAACAGTGTAAAACAAATGACTAGCAAAGAGCCATTTCCCTGATTACACTATCATGCATCAACAACTTTTGGCTGCGTGCCTGAAAATACTACTTACTCCTATAACCTCTCCAAGTCTAATGTGTGCACGAGGGCCGCTACTTATCGCCACTGGCAAATTTGTATGCGAAAAAGACTGTACTAATTTGTATCTGTGTTAGGATTTCCATTGGGCAGCCTTGAAACTGCGCTCCGCCTCCTCTGGTCTTTTCATCCTGTACTTTATAAATCGCCCGGTGGTTCATAGAGGTGGGATGATTGATCACTCGATACAGAGAAACCCAACAGCGAAATTTGTCTAACTACGCAGGGAGAATTAGCAATAACGGTGTAGTATTTGGGAGTATGGCTTTAGTTTATGGAGTAAAGTTGGAGTACGTGGTGCAGCGGTGCAGTGGGGATTTTTTTTTAAAGTGGGGGTGCGCGGTTCGTAACGACATCGACATTGTGTCCCCCCACATGAAGGCGCCAGACCAGTAAAAATCTGTCATATGTGATGTTTTTTTAATCAAAATGATACTGAATCATTTTATTAACATTTTAACTGTTCATAATCACCTACAGAATGTAAATTATACGCTACAAAACATGTACCAGGACTGAACCAGGTCTAAACCAGGACTAAACCAGGATTAAATCAGGTCTAAATCATGTATAAACCAGGTCTAAACCAGGACTAAACCAGGACTAAACAAGGACTAAACCAGGACTAAACCAGGATCTAAACCAGGTCTAAACAAGAACTAAACCAGGACTAAAGAAGGACTGAACCAGGACTAAACCAGGACAAAACCAGGTCGAAACCAGGACTAAACCACGACTGAATTACGAATAAACCAGGACTAAACAAGCACTGAATCAGGTCTAAACCAGAACTAAACTAGGACTGAACCAGGACTAAACTAGGACTAAACTAAGACTAATACACCAGGACTAAACTAGGTCTAAACCAGGACTAAACAAGGACTAAACCAGGTCTAAACTAGGACTGAACCAGGACTAAACCAGGTGTAAACCAGGTCTAAACCAGTTGTAAACCAAGACTAAACCAGGACTAACCAGGTCTAAACTAGGTTGAAAACAGGACTGAACCAGGTCTAATCTTGGACTTGACAGAGAGGAAGAACTCCGAGCCCGGGAGCAGCTGCACTCAGCCCCGTGAGACGTTGAGCTCTATGCCGGTCCTTTCACCTGCGGTCACCCGACGGTCTACACGGGCACCCCTCTGGGCCCGTCCTGACACTCAGTCCTGGTTCAGTCCTGGTCCATATTGTCTCAGGTCACTATAGGACAGCACTGCACTTAATGCCATGCCGGGACATTTTTGACAAAATGTAATATCTCCAAGCAGGTGGCGGACACTCCAGCAGAAAATGTTACACAGAAAGTTTAACATAATTAATGCTCAGAAATGCTTCATAAATTTTCCTTCCCAGACTTCCGTCGTAGTCAAATATTTCTTCAATTTCCGTAACTTTTTTGATTGATCCATCACACTTAACATTCATGCAAAGACAAGATGGAAGAAGTGTCTTGCCCAAGGACACAATAATATAGAATCAAGCCATCGACCTTGCCCTCCAGTGTGTCTAACAGAAATCGTATGAAATGGAGTCATGTACAGGGTTCAGTAAGTAAGTCTTTAACACAATTTAGAAAAGGTACTAGCCTGACCTCATCCTCTTTTCTCCCTGCTGCTGAAGTGCCCTTGAGCAAGACACTCTTCGCCACTTTGCACGAACGAGGAGCGGGTGGATGTGAAAAGCAGAGTTGCCGCGTTTACTTACTTCTTTGTAGCGACTTTTGGGCTTCTTTTTTGGGAACGTCAGGTTTTTTGGTGTTAAAAGACTCTTTCACGCCACAAAAGAAGTGATTGTTTGCCTTTTTTTTTTTTTTTTTGTTCCATCGCACGCTAATCGAAGTTGTGAACATTTTAAATATGTAAATTATGTGAAGTGAGATTTAAAATATGCGCACACATGTTTTAATGTTTCAAAGGTGGTGTAGGTGAACTTGAGAAACAGAACTATCTTATTATTACAGTTGCAGTGGTCCAAAGTTATTCCTCACTTCTGAGCATTCTTATTATTCATGATGAGTTTACGAGTGCTTTTTGCAACTTTCAGAGAGCAGTGCCTTTAAAGCTCACAATAACTAGCATGCTGATGTGCACTTGCTGATGATTAACCTTCCTGACGGCACACGACAGACTTATTTTGACCTCCAGAGCTGCTTATCTGTACTGTTGGAAGACTCATTTTACTCAGGGCCTTTAACTAAATGCTTCTTTTTGGGGTTTATCTTTGTGGGGATTGGGTCACTTGTTTTGAGCATATTTTCAAAGTCTTAGTTGCTTGTTTCTGTCTGAAAACCTGGCAACCCTGGTGAAAAGTGACTAGACCATTGCTCACCAAACTGTACCTTAATTTAGTTCATGCCCAGAAGAATTAGGGTCCGTGTACCATTCGTTCTTTAGATTTTCAATTAAAAACGAAAAACAATAAAATGGGAAAACTTTATTTCATTACAAAGTTTATTTCATTATTCTGTTTTAGTGTAAAAAAAAACAAAAAAAAAACAAATAAAAACTTTCAATATTTAATTTAAATTTATTGTCGTCGTGCCTGTTTCAGTTTTGATATTTTATTCTCTGTGGGTTATTTGCCCCGGAAGTTCTGCTGCTAGAAGGACTCCCTAAAAAATCATTGCAGTTTTGTGGACAAACATGTCGTCTTCTTTTACAGCGTTTACGCGTTTACTTTCGTGTCTTAGAAAGTAATTGTTGAACTCCATGATGAGAAAGTAGCCTGATTCATCAGCCGGTTTCACTTCTTGGAAACCGTCTGACCTCGCAGCATTATTTGTTCGCTCAATGGTAGGCGGGTACTTTTTTATTTAAAGGTTGTATGGAGGATTTTTTTTTGTTTCAAGTTGTCAATGATAGATTATAGAGATGCAGTAGCCTTGTAATTATGATGACCAAAAAAAAGAGAATATAAATTCATCAACTCTGGACGTGGTGGGGCTAAACATTTGCCAATAGATAACGACACTGCCTCGTTATCTGTTAGCTGACAGGCTGTCAATCAATCTCCCTACGTTTCTAGCGTAACTGACTTGCCTGCGCGCCGCCGGTACGTGGTTTACGTACGACTGTCACGCAGTCCACAGACGCAAGACGCACAGACGCTGTTTACTCCACCAACGCAACAGTTCTTAGCGGCTTTTTTTGACCTATATCTTCCTCGCAGTTCGCACAAAGTTTGTTGCAATGGCGACAAGAATCCAGGAGCAGTTCGCCGCAAAAGAAAGTCCGTTTTTGAGGTCGCTGAAAGAAGAAGACAAGGGGAAAAGCAGCGAAGCCAAACTAAGGTGATTCTTATAGATTCATTCCAGCGATGGCGCGACTGAAGCAGACGAAGGGTCTAAAGACTGACGCACTGGTCCACAAATTACTCCTGGACAGGAAACTTCTGCTTATTATGAAAAGGTACTTTATTTCCAAGAGCTACACAAACGTTTTTCAGGACACGAAAGTGATATCCTATGTCTGAAAACGTAATTTTCAAGGCAAAGAAAGAGTCCACTTGCTGCTGCGTGTTGTAGCTAGTTCATTCGCACTGAATCTCCGTGCACTCTTCTCTGCTCCCCTTTCCTGCTCCTGTCCCCTGCTCCGGGCCGAATCCGCTCTTCTCTCTGCTCCTCACTCCTCACTTCTCCGTCTTGCCTAACCAACACTGTAGTTAGTTGTTTACAAGTCATGTGCAGTTCACCGGCTGTAAACAAACCTGTTTCTGGCGTAACGAGGAGGCGGAAGGAGGTGTTTCTACGTAGGAGCTGTAGGGGAGGGGGGGTGGTTTCACGCATGCGCAACATTTGAAAAAGGGCAAACAGTCGCTGGATTTCTCCTTCCTTGGAAAATCCTCTATACAACCTTTAACTAATCGCTGCTGTTTGGTCGTTGCTTTAACGGGGCTAACTAGTATATTAAGTTTTTCCCAAATCCCACCCTTGCAAAGAATTGTAATTTTCATTCCCGCTCCTGCCAGTATCTGCGATATTTTATCCCGCCCCAGTCCACAAATCCTGCAAATTGGTGATGTTAATTTTCTTAAGCTCTATTAAACATGGTGAAGCGTAAAGGAATTGTCTAAAATGTGCGAGAGATTAGTAGCCTGATTTATCAGCCGGTTTCACTTTGTGGAAACAATCTGACCTTGCAGCATTAGGATTTGTTCGCTCGACAGTACGTGAGGACTTTTTTAATTTAACCAATCGGTGCTATTTAGTCGTGATGTCTGTAATGCTCCCAAATCCCATATAGGAAGGAGGGACATAACGTCTTTCCCCTTGATGAAATTCACCAAATATTCTCTTTATTCTAGTTTTAAATCCTCGATCTAGGGAATCGTTGCCAACACAGAATATATGGTCTTATGTGCGGCTCTTCGCTGATTGGCTGGTGCCCGAACTCGCACTTCCAGGGTTCTTGCAAATCGTCTAGTGCAGGGATCTCCAACCTGTAGCTCCTACCCTCTTCCAAGTAGCTCGCCAAGGGATTTCTGAATTGTATGTATTGCGCTTAATAACTAAAATCTGATTAATTACCACTGTAAATTTGTCATTTTAATTCCCAACTTGTGCACCAATAAATGGATAGTGATTTATGTTTAACAGGTGTCTAACTGTACCTCGTCTAAAGTTTGTCATAGCTCTTCCACTTTCTCCGGTATTTTCGTTTTATAAATGTAGCTCACCAGAGGAAGAATTGCTAGATATTGATCACTCTGAAATACATGGATACCCAGAACTAAATCTGGACTAGACTAGAACTAAACCAGGACCAAACCCGGTCTACATCAGCACTAAAATGGGACCGAACAAGGACAAAACACAGACTAGGAGCACTGTGTAACTGAGTCCAATTCCTGACCTGGACGCTGGAGAGAAATGAAACCGAGCAGAGGCACTAGGGGGCGCCAGTCTCTCTAACGAGAAACAGGAAGCAGCAATAAACTCTCCTTCCTTTAGCTGAAAATTGAAATAGGCACGATGACTGTTTTTTGATTGGTTTTAACTTGAAATTTACATTAAATACTGCAAATAAAGGTCAAAATCTGCTTTTTGTTTGACACTAAATCGGAATAATGACATAAACTGTTTTCCCATTTTATCGTTTTTTCGTTCTTAATTGAAACTCAAAAGAACGAATGCTACACGGCCCAGTCAGGCCTTCGGAAAGTCTTTTGTGTGTTTAATATTTGCCCGTGGACGGTGCGCGTGCTGTTGTATAAGTTCACCAGTGTTAGGTTTGTTTGTCAAAGCAAAGTCATAAAACACCTCATCCATGCGGCTTCCACTGGAGGCCTCAGTAATCAGGCTAATTGTGAATAATAACTCCGACTCCACAGCGGGACCCGGGGTTTGAACCTGCCCCCTCCCCCACCTGTCATTTATGGAACGAGGGAGGAAGAGAGAGAGAGAAAGAGAAAGAGATGGAAAGACAAAGAGAGGAAAGAGAGGGAGAGTTTGGGAGAGGGATAGAGAGACGAAAAAGAAAAGAGACGAAATTGGTGTTTTGTGTTGAGTGGGAGAGGGAGAAACAAAGAGAAAAGGGGGGATAGATAGAGACAGGAGGGAGAGAGAAAAGAGGAAGAGAGAGAAAGGAAAAGGAAAGGCGAGAAAAAAGAGGGAGAGAAGGACTGATAGAGAGAAAGACAGAGACATTACTGGTGTTTTATGTTGAGTGGAAGAGAGAGACAGAGAGAAACAAGATGGACAAAAGTGAAAGGGAGATACAGGGAGGAAGAGAGGGATGGGGTGAGAGAGGGAAAGAGAAACAGAGATAGAGGGATTTATAGAGAGAAAAAGTACATCGTCGGGAAAAGAAAGACATCACTGGTGTCTTTTGTTGTCCATGATTACGACATGATTCTCCATTAAAAGTGTCAGAAAGAGGGAGAGAGAGATGTAGAGAGAAAGAAAGAAAGAAAGAAAGGGATAGAGGTGGGAGAGAGGGAGAAGCAGAGAAAGGGCGAGGGACAGAGAGACAGAGAGGGGATAGAGAGAGATTAAGAGTTGATTCTCAGTTAAAAGTGTCATTTATACAAAGAGAAGGAGAAAGAGGAGAAAAAAGAAAGAGTGGGAGAGAGAGAGAGAGAAAGAAAGAGAGGGAGAGAAGCCGGGAGAGAAGGACTGATAGAGAGAAAGAGAGAGACATTACTGGTGTTTTATGTTGCGTGGGAGAGGGAGACAGAGAGAAACAAGGTGGAAAAAGTGGAAGAGAGAGAACGTGAAAGAGAGATAAAGGGAGGAAGAGAGGGATGGGGTGAGAGAGGGAAAGAGTAGGAGAGAGAAACAGAGATAGAGGGAGAGAGAGTAAATAGAGAGGAGCAAAGAAGGATGTCACTGGTGTCTTTTGTTGTCCGTGATTACGACATGATTCTCCGTTAAAAGTGTCAGAAAGAGGGAGAGAGTATGGAGTAAGAAAGCTGTCAAAAATATTCGTGCGCATAAAATAGAAATCCGTGCATATTTGTATTTGCTGTAGTTGCGCATTAAAATAAATATTTGTAAACTCTCAAATGAGTCCAGTCGTACATAAAATACATTGTGTGTATTTTATCCATCAGAATACGAATTGAAAAATTACGACGTCATGAATTACAATCACGAAATGAAAATTTACGATTACGCTTTCATCAGTACGAATACGAATTCACAGACGGAACTTTACTGTCAAAAATACGTCATCGCTTCACAGACATTATCCATCGAGCAGAAGAAACATAGATCAAGATCAAGACTGTGCAGCTCAAGTTTGTAGCAGAGTAAAAACAGAGTAAAAGCACAAGAAGCTACAACAGAACAACAAGTGGGTTCATTAAAATCTATTGTAAAAATGTCTTGAATTCGGGAACCGAGCGCTGCTGTATAATATTGTGTAGAAACACCTCATTAGAACGGGAAATTGCACCTATATGTTAGAAAACATAGTGGAGCCAGTTGGCGAACATCCGACGTAAACGTTATCCCAGGGCTAATTAACAAATATCAGGTTCTCTGTAGGTTTAGATTAAAACATTTGATCGATGTTTCTTCTGCTCGATGGATAATGTCTGTGAAGTGATGACGTATTTTTGACAGTAAAGTTCCGTCTGTGAATTCGTATTCGTACTGATGAAAGCGTAATCGTAAATTTTCATTTCGTGATTGTAATTCATGACGTCGTAATTTTTCAGTTCGTATTCTGATGGATGAAATACACACAATATATTTTATGTACGACTGGACTCATTTGAGAGTTTACAAATATTTATTTTATGCGCAACTACAGCCAAATACGCACGGATTTCTATTTTACGCGCACGAATATTTTTGACAGCTTTCTTACTCCATAAGAGAGAGATGTAGAGAGAAAGAGAGGGATAGATAGAGTGGGAGAGAAAGGGAGAAGAAGAAAGAGGGTGAGGGATAGAGAGACAGAGGGGATAGAGAGAGTCGAAGGATATCATTGGTGTTTTCTGTTGTTCGTGTTTAAGGTTTGAGTCTCACTGAAGTGTAATTAATAGAGAGAGGGAGAGAGAGAGAGAAGGAAAAAGAAAGAGTGGGAGAGAGAGAGAAAGAAAGAAAGAGAGGAGCTAGAGAGAAGCAAAGAGAGGCATCACTTTTGTCTTTTGTTGTTCGTGATTAAGACATGATTCTCAGTTAAAAGTGTCATTTATAGAGAAGAGAGAAAGAAAGAGAGGGAGAGAGAAATACAGAGAGAGAGAAGAGAGTGAAGGAATAGAGAGACAGCAGGAGGAAGCGAAAGACAGAGAGAGAAAGAGGTTGACAGATAGTGGGAAAGTGTAGATGAGAGGAGGCGTGATGAAGACGTGATTCTCAGTGTCGTTTTTAGAGAGAGGAAAGAGAGGGAGAGAGAAACAGAGGGAGAAGAGAAAGAGAAGGACAGAGAGACTGGGAGAGAGAGGGAGAGGAATAAAGAGACAGCAGGGGAAAGGAGAGAGAGAGAGATGAGAGGAGGTGTGATTAAGACATGATTCTCAGTTAAAAGTGTCATTTATAAGAGAGAGAGAGGAAAGAGACAGAGAGAGAGAGAGAGAAGAGAGGGAAAAAAGAGATAGGGACAGAGAGAGTGTGAGAAAGATAAAGGGGGAGAGTGGGAGAGAAAGAGAGAGAGAGAGACAAAGGGACAAAGAAGAAAGAGTGAGGTGAGAGGGAGAGATGGAGAGCAAGGGAAAGAGGGAAAGAGCGGGAGAAACAGAGAGAGGGGGAGAGAGAGAGAGAGAGGAGCTAGAAAGAGGCGAGGAGAGAGAACTGGAGAGAGAGAGAAAGAGAAGGATAGAGAGAGTGGGAGAGAGAAGGAGAAACAGAAAAGGGGAGTGAGAGTAAGACATAGATGAGAGGAGGAGCGATTAAGACGTGATTCTCAGTAAAAAGTGTCATCCAGAGAGAGAGAGAGGGAGAGAAAGAAAGAGGGGAATGAATAGAAAGAGAGAAGGGAAGAGGAAAAGAGACAGGGAGGTGAGAGAGAGAGAAACGGAGACAGCAGGGGGAAGGGAGAGAGAGAGAAAGGGGAAAGAGAGGGAGAAAGAGGGATAGTGAGACGGATAAGAAGAAAGAGAAAGCAGGGGAGAGAGAGGAGAGAGAGAGGGTCAAAGGAGAGAGAGTGAGTTGAAAGAGGGAGATGGAAAGCAGGGGAGAGAAGGGAAAGGAAGAAAGAGAGAGATAGAAAGAGGCAAGGAGAGAGAACTGGTCTTTTTTGTTGTTCATGACTAAGATTCTCAGTTTAAATTGTCATTTATAGAGAGAGGAGAGAAAGGAGAGAGGGATAGAGAGAAGGGAAGGAACAGAGAGACAGCAGGGGGAAAGGAGAGAGAGAGAAAGAGAGAGAGAATGAGGAAAGAGAGGAAGAGAAAGGGGATAGAGAGATAGATACAGTAAGTAAGTTGCTGTTCGTGATTAAGACGTGATTCTCAGTCAAACGTGTCATTTAGAAAGAGAGGAAAGAGAGAGAGAGAGAAATACAGAGAGAGAGAAGAGAAAGAAAAAGAGGGAGTGGGAGAGAGAGAGAGAAAGAGGTTGACAGATAGTGGGAAATATAGATGAGAGGAGGTGTGATTAAGACGTGATTCTCAGTTAAAAGTGTAATTTATAGAGAGAGAGGAAAGAGACAGAGAGAGAAGAGAGAAGAGAGGGAAAAAGAGATAGGGACAGAGAGAGTGTGAGAAAGATAAAGGGGGAGAGTGGGAGAGAAAGAGAGAGAGAGAGACAAAGGGACAAAGAAGAAAGAGTGAGGTGAGAGGGAGAGATGGAGAGCAAGGGAAAGAGGGAAAGAGCGGGAATGAATAGAGAGAGAGAGAGAGAGAGAGAGAGAGGAGCTAGAAAGAGGCAAGGAGAGACATCACTGTTTTTTGTTTTGTTTTGTTTTTTCGTGATTAAGACATGATTTTAAGTTAAAAGTGTCATTTATAGAGAGAGGAGACAGAGGGAGAGAGAGAGAGAGACAGAGAGAAAGAGAAGGAAGGAAAGAAGGACAGAGAGAGTAGGAGAGAGAAGGAGAAACAGAAAAGGGGAGTGAGAGTGAGATATAGATGAGAGGAGCCGTGATTAAGACATGATTCTCAGTTAAAAGTGTCATCTATGGAGAGAGGGAGGAAAAGAAAGACAAAAAAGAAAGAGAGGGAGAGAGAGAGAGGGGGAATGAATAGAAACAGAGAAGGGGAAAAGAGAGAGAGAGAGAGAGAGACGTCACTATATAGTGTCTTCTGTTCTGTTGTGATTATGACATGATTCTCAGTTAAAAAGTGTCATAGAGAGAGAGAGAGAGATGCAGAGAGAACGAAAGAGAGGGACAGAGAGGGGGAGAGAGAGAGTGGGAGAGAGAGGGGGAGGGATAGAGAGAAGTGAAGAAGGATATCACTGACATCTGATAAAGTTAAAAGTATCATTTATAGAGAGAGAGAGGAGAAAAAGAAAGACGGGGAGAGTGAGAGAAAAAATGAGAGGAAGAGGGTGGGGAGCGAGAGAGAGAGAAACAGAGAGAGAGAGAAAGAGAGAGAGAGAGAGAGAGAGGAGATAGAAAGAGGCAAGGAGAGAGAACTGGTCTTTTTTGTTGTTCATGAGTAAGATTCTCAGTTAAAATTGTCATTTATAGAGAGAGGAGGAAAGAGGGAGAGATAGAAAGAGAGGGGAGAGGACAGTGGAGAAAGAGGGAGAGAAAGAGAGACAGCAGGGGAAGAGAGAAGAGGGAAAAGGGAGAGAGGAGGAAGAGGATAAGAAACAGAAAGAAGGAGGAAAAAGAAAAGAGAGAAAGAGGCAAGGAGAGACATCTAAGACATGATTCTCAGTTGAAGTGTCATTTCTAGAGAGAGAGAGAGAAGAAAGAAAGAAAGAAAAGAAAGATAAGAGAGAGAGAGAGAGAGGGGGATGATGAAAAGAAAGAGAGAAGGGGAACAGAGTAGAGGAGGGTTAGATGGATGTAGACATGGTTCTCAGTTAAAAGTGTCATTTATAGAGAGAGAAAAGAGAGGGAGAGAGATAGAGAGAGAGAAGAGAAAGAAAAAGAGGAGAGAGAGAGAGACTGGGAGAGAGAGGGGAGGAATAGAGAGACAGCAGGGGGAAGAGAGAGAGAGGGAAAGGGGAAAGACAGGAGGAGGGATAGTGAGACATAGATAAGAAGAGGCATGATTAAGACACCATCCTAAGTTAAAAGTGTCATCTATAGAAAGAGAGAGAAAAAGAAAGACGGGAAGAGTGAGAGAGAAAGTGAGAGAGAGAGAGGGAGAGAGCGTAAGAAACAGAAAGAAGGAAGAAAAAAAAGAAAGAGAGAAAGAGGCAAGGAGAGACATCTAAGACATGATTCTCAGTTGAACGTGTCATTTATAGAGAGAGAGAAGAAAGAAAGAAAGAAAGAAAGAAAGAGAGGGAGAGAGAGAGAGAGGGGGGGATGATGAAAAGAAAGAGAGAAGAGGGAACAGAGTGGAGGAGGGTTAGATGGATGTAGACATGGTTCTCAGTTAAAAGTGTCATTTATAGAGAGAGAAAAAGAGAAAGAAAGACCAAAAAGAAGGAAAGAGAGGGAGAGAAATGGAGAGGAAGAAAGACAAAAAAAAAGAGAGAGAAGTGGAGGAATAGAGAGACAGCAGGGGGGAAAGATAGAGAGGGACAGATAAGAGGAGATGTGATTAAGACATGATTCTCAGTTAAAAGTGTCATTTATAGAGAAAGAAAGAAAGAAAGAATGAAAGAAAGAAAGGGGAATAAATAGAAAGAAAGAAGGAAGGGAGAGAGAGAGGGAGAAGCAGAGAGGAGGAGGGTTTGAGGAATCTAAACATTATTCTCAGTTAAAAGTGATAAACATGGCAATATCTTTTGATTTCACATAAAAAAAAAAAAAAAAAACTCACATTTCTTCCATTTAAACAGATTATGTTAAATGGACTTAGATCCTGTTAAATCTAAACTATTTGCTTTGAATCAACATAAAATAACGGGATAAAAAAGTCACGATTTCACTTTTGGAGAGTAACAATTTAAGAATATAATAATAATAATAATAATAATAAAAAGTGCAGGAGTCAGAGTCGGCTGCTTTGATGTGATTGTTGGAAATGACATGATTTAAAACCATTACGTCCACAGAAAAAAAAACGTAAGAGCTGTATTTTGTTAAATTATTATAATCATTTCACCTCCGCCACTTTTCAAAACACAACATTGCGCAAAAAAAAAAAAAAAAGTCCTTTAAGAAAATTTGGTAAAAGTCCCACAGACAGAACCCAGTGATGAAATGCAGACGGAAGAAAATGTAACCTTGAAACCATCTATTCAATTCCTAAAAACAAATTCTCGGTATTTCCTTTTTGTTCATTTCGTTTTATTTTTTAGTAAAACGAAAGTGCGGCTTTTATGAGAGTCACCGACAGAAAGTTAAATCCACAGATGAATCAGAACTTCTCAGTGTCATTACCACACTGTGTCTGAAAAGAGACGCTCAGATCTCTCAAAAAGTGGCAAAAACAAGACAGTTCACCACATTTTATGGACTCAAATCTTTGACAAATGCTCTTAAAGGTTTTAAATTACGCAAAATTATAACATGACTTGAGCTTTAAGTCAGTCGTCCCCAAACTTTGTTGTGCCACAGATCGGTTTTACATTCCACAATTTTTCGTGGACTTGGGGGGAATCTCTTTTCAGGACAATATTTTACAGGCACGTTCGCATGGAGTGGTTTAGTGCTGGTTAAATCCTGTTTTAGTTCTGGTTTAGTCCTGGTTTTATACCTAGTTTATACCTGATTTAGACCTGATTTTAGTTCTGGTTTAGTTCTGGTTTTAGTTTCGTGGCCGGTACCAGTCCACGGACCAGGGTTTGGGGTCCTCATGTTATAATATTGTTACCTCCTCAAAAACCACTGTTGGGCAAGTTACTTTGAAACTGTAATGCGTTATTTATTACCTATTACTGTCATTTCAAAGTAATTCGTTACATTACAATATTACTGCATTTAAAATGTAAGGCATTACATTACTATTGCATTACTTTAAGTTACTCTCACCAAAATAACTTTTGCGCTGTATATGGACTGAACCAGGACTAAACCAGGACTAAACCAGAGCTGAACCAGGACTAAACCAGAAGTGAACTAGGACTAAACTAGAACTGAAGTAGGACTAAAACAGGACTCACTGTAGGGACGGGCTTGAAGGTGACCGCAGGAGAAAGGAGCGGCTCTGCTCCGCACCTCACGGAGGTAAGAGCGGCTGTCACCCGATCGCTCTTTATGGACCCTGCTGCTCGGGCTCGCGGCCCTGATTTCAGCAACTATTTGCAGGTACCCGAGCCGGTGCAAGAGTCTGTTACAGCGCGTAACTTCTACCTTCCTTCAGCGTGTCCAGAAGTCCAACTTTCTGTGTGATGGTTTGCATCTTCCTCTGCCTTTTGGGTGCGAGCGCAGGAGCCTTTGTCGGTGCAGAACGTTTCGTCAACGTTGTGGGTTTTCGTCAGGGAGAAAACTTGCAACCGTACAGCACTTCAGAATCACACTGCTACAGATTGAACATGTATTTAAATTTGGCAGCTGAACACATTCTGTACTGTACTGACAGGAGTCCCTTGGCCAGTCAGGACGCAGCGGGAGGAACGCAATACGCATTCATACAATGTGAAAAAAGGGCATGCAAAATTGCACAAAAAAACCCCAAAAAAACTGCGAAACAGCGAGACCGCGAAAAGTGAACTGCGATAGAGGGAAGGACGAGTGTAAACCAGGTCTAAACCAGAACTGACCCAGGTCTAAACCAGGTCTAAACAGCGTGGAGTTCTTTGTCAGTCCTTTCGCCCGCGGTTACCTGAAGGTCTATGAGGGCGCATCTCCGGCGTTTCACCGCTGCTGATATCGAGGTGATTTTAGCGAATTTGTATGAAGAAAAACCCACCACTTCAATCCAGGTTAAAAAAACATTGTAACGCGCGTTACACACATTTGTACCGAGTAAAATATTACTATTTTTTCCCCTGTAATGCCTTACATTACTGCGTTACAGCAAAAAAGTAATGCATTACTGTAATTCGTTACTTTTATAACGCGTTACTCCCAACACTGTCAAAAACAGACCTGGAGTTGTGTTTTGTTTCATTCACATGTTTGAGTAACTCTTTGTTATCAGTCTGTCCACATGTCAAAAGCTCAAAATGCTCTGTTCCACTTTGTGATGTCATGAAGTGGTAGTTTTCAAGTTAGCAGCTCCCTTTTACTTTTAATTTTACCTTTTATGGCTTGTATGGAGTTTTAAAAAACACAATGGAGCACTTCCTGGATTACTACATGACATCACAAGGTAGAGGTCTGCGCAAAACAGAATTTTCAGTCCCGCTCCCGCCCGCACCTAATCAGACAGGTGTCATCTAGTGCCTCCGCTCAATTTCATTTCCCTCCAGCCATTAGGTCAGAAATCAGAATACCCAGTCCCGCTAATGCCCACACCTAATCACAGACAGTGTCAGTCTAGTGCCTCCGTTCCATTTCTCAATTTCATTTTTCTTTAAGTTCCATTTGAAGAGTTCTCATTAGATCAGCCATTAGGTCAGAAATCAGAATACACTAGACGGTTTGTTAGAACCCTGGAAGTTGTACAGCGCCAATCAGTGAAGAGCTGTGAAGCCATGACGTCAAACTCAAGCGTCTGTCTGGGTCCCTTTTGTGGAACAGCACAACAGTAAACAAAGCGTCGAGATGGATGTAGACGAAGACAGACATTCTGTGTTGGCAGTGTTTCCCGAGATTGAGGATTTAAAGCCGGAACAAAGAGAATGTTTGGTGAGTTTTATCAAGGGGAAAGATGTTATTGTCCTTCTTCCTACGGGATTTGGCGCATTACATATATCACGACCAAACAGCAGCAATTTGTTAAATAAAAAAGTACCCGCCTACAGTTGAGCGAACGAATCCTAATGCTGCGAGGTCAGACAGTTTCCACAAAGTGAAACCGGCTGATGAATCAGCCTAGCCCGCACCCGCAAAGAATTGTAATTTTCATTCTCGCTCCTGCCCGCATTTGTGATATTTTGTCCCAAAATATCACAAATCCTGCAAGATGGGGACGTTCACTTTCTTAAAGGTTGTATAGAGGATTTTCTAAGGAAGGAGAAATCCAGCGACTGTTTGTCCTTTTTCAAATGTTGCGCATGCGTGAAACCCCCCCCCTCCCCTACAGATCCTACGTAGAAACACCTCTCCCGCCTCCTCCTTACGCCAGAAACAGGTTTGTTTACAGCCACTGCACATGACTTGTAAACAATAACTACAGTGTATAGGCAAGACGGAAGTGAGGAGCAGGGAGCGGAGTGTGCGGACATTTCGTTCGCGGACGAGAAGTGAGGAGTAGGGAGAAGAGCGGAGCAGGAGAGAGAGAGAGGAGAGAGGAAGGGGAGCGGGATTCGTGCCCAGAATGAGGAGAGGGGAAGAGCTGAATCGGGCAGCGGGGAGAGGAGAGGAAAGGGGAGCAGAGAAAGTGTGCGGAGATTCAGTGCGAATGAACTAGCTACAACACGCAGCAGCAAGCGGACTCTTTCTTTGCCTTGAAAATTACGTTTTTCAGACATAGGATATCGCTTTCGTGTCCTGAAAAAACGTTTGACTACTCTTGGAAATAAAGTACGTTTTCATAATAAGCGGAAGTTTCCTGTCCAGGAGTAATTTGGCGACCAGTGCGTCAGTCTTTAGACCCTGCGTCTGCTTCAGTTGCGCCATCCTGGAATCTTCAAGAATCACCTTAGTTGGCTTCGCTGCTTTTCCCCTTGTCTTCTTCTTTCAGCGATCTCAAAAACGGTCTTTCTTTTGCGGCGAACTGCTCCTGGATTCTTGTCGCCATTGCAACAAACTTTGTGCGAACTGCGAGGAAGATATAGGTCAAAAAAAGCCACTAAGAACTGTTGCGTTGGTGGAGTAAACAGCGTCTGTGCGTCTTGCGTCTGTGGACTGTGTGACAGTCGTACGTAAAACACGTACCGGCGGCGCAGGCAAGTCAGTTACGCTAAAACGTAGGGAGATTGATGACAGCCTGTCAGCTAACAGATAACGAGGCAGTGTCGTTATCTATTGGCAAATGTTTAGCCCCACCACGTCCAAGTTGATGAATTTATATTCCTCTTTTTTGGTCATCATAAATTACAAGGCTACTGCATCTCTATAATCTATCATTGACAACTTGAAACAAAAAAAAACCTCCATACAACCTTTAAGCTTTATCAGACACAGAGAAGTGGAAAGGAATTGTCTAAAATGTGTGCGAGATTAGACCACATCCTCAAATTAAGGCTGCTTAAAATGTTTTTATTAATGCCAGCACAAATGATGTATCACAGGTATACAATGATCACTTGTATATTTTACTTTAGTTTGTGGGACTGTAGTTTATCATCCCACCCAAGCCCACAATGAGCTTTTGTGTCCCTCGCTACACTACTTTGCGTTGGGTCCTGTGCGGCGCTCTATCACAAGGTGGATCAGAGTGTTTTCCATCTGAGAAAATAACTTAATATGCAGGATTTGTGTTTTAAACATGTGTGAATGAAACAAAACTCCGCTTAGTGTAAGTTTTTGACGAGGAAACAACATTATAACATAACAAAAAACAGTGTAATATGAGCCCTTTAAATTTGAAACTTATGTAAACTTTTGATTATAACTATTTTGACCATTTCCAGTTTTAAAAAATACGACTTTTCTTTCTCTGTTTAGATCAATCCCATATACAGTACTCAAAATACACACTTAAACATCATTGTAGTGTACATTTGCTCCAGTCAGCTCTTTCACTAAATACCAGACACGAGATTTTTCATTTTACCCACAGTGCCGCGCGTCTGGAGTGCACGGTTCGCAGTGCGGAGCAGCAGGTTCATAATTACCTGTCATCGTCTCTCGCGGAGGTTGTAAGCTTCGACTTTGAGGCACGAGATGGAATATTAATATTAAAATGTGCGCGATCTGAAATGATATGATTTCCACCTATAAGTGCAGAGCAGGCGTTATATGAGAGCAAAGTTAGGCAAGGTTAATGCACGGTTTGAGATGTTATCAAGACACAATGTAGTTCTGACTTTGATAAATTCTTACTATTATAAACCTGCCACGACTGAGTTAAAGGCGCACCACGTAACTTTTCCGGTTTTCCTGTAAAATGTTACTGGAAAATGTCAAGATAGAACAGCAGTGTGATGTTAACCAGCTCTACTTTACATTTATTGAATTACGCATGGTTTATAGCTCAAAAAACGTAGAAAAACTATTATTCTGATTGTGAACGGGGTCGCCTCTCCACAGATCTGACCTGTAACTTGGTCTGGTTCGGTTTCCATGAAGATAAATTCACAACTCACCCTTATGTAACAGATAACTCTATGTCCTGTCAATCATCATATCATTGTTGCACTGTCTTCCTACTTATTTTTCTATTTTATTTTGACTTTTACATTTATTTTTATATAATTATGCCTTATTTAACACCAGTCTCTTATTATTATTATTATTATTATTATTATTATTATTATTATATTTTATTTTATTTTAAATTTTTTTGCTACTTATTTTGAATTTATTTAGATTATATTATGATGTGTGAGCTACTGCGGTGTTTCCCAAACTTTTTTTTCTAGGGGCCCATATTTTAAAAGTCACCCAAGTCAATTGACATTATTCGTAAATCAGAAAATAAAAGTGGATTTGATCATTATTGAACATTATTGAGGATATTTTATTGTTGATTGAATTACTGTGTCTGAACAATTAGTATTACTCAAGTTTTACACAATGAAAAACAGTAATTGAAAAAGCAATAAAAGGATCCATAAGTTGCCTATCTGGACATTAAATGTGGCTCATTTCTTTTTCTTTTCAACATTCAATTGAACCAGCAATATTGGAACAAAATAGTCACTCGCTCACTCGTGTCAGAACTACATGCAGATTGTGACAACACAACCCCAAAAAAATCTCTTGTGACCCAGACTTCAGAAAGCAGTGAGCTCCTGTGTCCAAATTTCCCTTGTGGAGCAGTAAAGTTTGTCGAAGTCTAAGTCTAAGTTTAAGATAGAAAGGTTTAATGTCATGAGGCCTGTTTACACGAGAAGGTTTGCGGGTAAAAACGACAAAACATTTTATCGGAAGTGCCTTTCGTTTAGGACGGTGACGGCGTTGTTTTTGGAGCTTAAAAACGCGAAAATCTGGAACCACCGTCCAGAGTGGAAAAGTTGAAAATACACTCCGCCGTAGCGTTTCTGTCTACACTGCCCAAGACGCAAAACTCTGGTCAGATCTGCTCACGTCGCGTACGCATTTACATACATACAGAACACAGAAACCTGGCATGCATACCCAATCAAATTCCACACACTTTTGCGTCACCGTATGCGCGCAGATTTCCGCCCGAAAACGCTCGTCTAAACGCGGAATAAAAAGTTAAGAAGCGACGCCGCTTATACATCTTCTGTTCATCATATAAACTTTGCCTCACTGTGAAAAAAATCCAGACAAAGCAATAACATCTGCAAAAACATTTGACCGATCCTCCGCCAGAAAAGTTACACAATGCACCTTTAAACACACAAGGACAACATCTGGCTGATATTTTCTAGGGCCAGCACTTACACACACTATCCAGGGATGTTAAAGACGCCGTAGCCTCGTGACGTTTGTTGATTAAAGATCTTAAAAACAGAACTGGGTCATTAAAAACGGTTTGCAGCTGGTTTCAAGTTATTTGTGTCGTTCCTAATGTATTCCCAGAATCCTCATTATTCACTGTGATGAGTTTGTAAGTGTTTTTCACAGCTTAGTCCAAAGTGGATTTGTTAACAAGAACTGACTAATTATGCTAAATAACTAACTAACTATGCTTAATGTGCAGCAGGCACTTACTTCCTGGTTCGCGGATGATAAAAACACTTTAAAGGTTGTATAGAGGATTTTTTAAGGGAAGTGAAATACGGCGACAGTCCTTTTTCAAATGTTGTGCATGCGCGACACCACCTTCCTCCTCCACAGCTCCCTCAGTAGAAACACCTCCTCCTTCCTTTTTACTCTAGAAATCACGTTTGTTTACATCCAGCGTGTGTTCAGAATTACTCTTGAAGTGACCTGTCTAGAAGTCATTTATCGACAGGCGCGTCAGTTTTTAGACTCTTCGTCTGCTTCAGTCGCGCCATCGCTGGAAGGAATCTCCAAAAACCACCTCAGTTTGTCTTCGCTCCTTTTCCCCCTTCTCTTCTTCTTTCAGCGACCTCAAAAACTGACTTTCTTTCACGGCGAACTGGTCGTGGATTCTCATCCGCCATCGCAATAAACTTTGTGCGAATTGCGAGGAAGCGACGGTTTGAAAAAGCCTCAAAGAACCACCGCATAAACCACGTAATCTCAACGCGCCGGTGAGTCAGTTACACTAGAAACGTAGGAAGTTTGATTGACAGCCAATAGAAAATGAGGCAGCCTCGTTTTCTATTGGCTGATGTTTATCTGGCCTCAACACGTCCACAGTTGATAGATTTTCATTCTTTTTTTTTTTTTTGAAAGCTGCTGCGTCTCTGTAACGGTATTTTAAACTTTCATTGACAATTTGAAACTGAAAAAAAATCCTCCATACAACCTTTAAAATGACCTGCAGAGAGCACACGGTGTCTCATTTTGAACCTAAAGCCCAACTTACGGTCCAGTGTAAAATTGTCTGCATCACGTGAACAAAAGTCTGTGCAATGAATTTTATTTGTGTGTCAAACGAACTCTAAACTCTTATAATTGAGTTGAAACTATTAAAATCTTAACAAAGTTTATTTATATCCAATGTTGGGGTATTTTTTTTTATTTGTACATGTAGAGATTATAGAACAGCTGGATATAGAATTTATTTTGGATACATTTATGATTTTCTATGTCTTATTTCATGTTCAAAGTATATATATATTTTTTCATTTTATGTTTTATACACCGCAAAACTGCTCTGAGGTACTAGAAATGCGCGGATGGCGGTTACAGCTGCAGACTCGGGCGGATGACGTGACGAAAATTATATTTTAATTAAATTTGGGCGGGTGGCGGTTTCACTACTCAAATAAAAAACTCTGAGCAACTGGGAGGAAAGCGAGCGGATGGCGGGCGAGTGCGGGTTTGCAACTGGTCAAAAACTGTGGTTGCATATGGATAGTGGACAGATGATGAGTTTTGCGATGCGGTTGCGGATGAAAAAGTAGCCCACCTCTATAAGGTACAAATTTGTCGCCTATTTTTATTTTCAATTTGAAACTTTTGAGTAAATTATCAGTAAGAAAGTGCTTTTTTTGAGAGACAGAAATGCTGAATAAAAGCATTGTGTAACTAAAATATAATCATTTGAATAATCGTGATTTCAATATTGACCAAAATAATCGTGATAATGATTTTTTTTTCCATAATCGAGCAGCCGTACGTGGACCGTGTGTCGACCAACGTGAACCTCCGAAATTTTCTAACTACGAGTAGAAGCGACGCTGACAATAAGGGCTGTGATTGGTCCTTTCTAAATACATTTCCGGTCCTCCGTTTTCCCACTTAATTTTGTAAACACGAACGCCATTTTTAAATCCTCGCCTCCTAGTGTTGTGGCGGTGAATTACTTTGGGGCACACGGACTTCGACGCAGATCCATAAACGAAAAACAACGACAACAAGGCGACGGTGGAAGACAGATAACAATACTTCGCCCTTAAGAGCTTTTACAATCAGTGTTGGGGAGTAACAGATTACATGTACTTGGAGTTACATAATCAGAGTACAAATTATGAGTAACTGTATTCAGTTACAGTTACTGTTTCAGTGAGAGGTAATTGGATTACAGTTACTTTGTTGAAATAAATGGATTACATGGCGGGATTTTCCTGTTTTCACATTTTGGGCTAAACCAGGACTAAAACCAGGTCTAAACAAGGTCTAAACCAGGTCTAAACCAGGACTAAAACAGGATTTAACAGGACTAAATCATGCTGTGTGGACCGTGTCTCCTCCTCTTCTATCAATAATATTTTTAATTTGGTTCAGTAAAGTCTGGGCTTTTTATTTTCTTTTATCAGACAAAACATCTTAAGTGAAGATTTCCTAGTCTTTGCTTCTCTACAACAAATCAAGTAATCCAAAGTATTCAGATTACGTTACTCACCTTAAGTAATTTCATGGGTTCCGTTACAAACTATATTTTGGTGTATGTAATCTGTAATCTGTAGGGGAATACATTTTAAAAGTCACCTTCCCAACACTGTTTACAATATATATGAACTATTTTCTTTCTTTCTTTCTTTCTTTATTTATTTATTCATTTTAAATGTAGTAAATCCAGTCTTTGATGTATTTTTATTCTATTTTTTTCATTATTTATTCTTAAACTATCATTATTTTACATTTTGTTCATTTTAAACTGCAAAATTGATCTCAAATGGATTAGCCCCTTGCTGTTTTCCCCTCCACTGTTTTGTCTCTTGTCTTGTCTCTCTCCTCTCTTCCTCCTCTCTCTTCCCTCTCTCCTCCTATTCCCCCTCTCTCCCTCTCCATCCCTCCTCCTCTTCTCTCTCCCCCTCTCACCTGGCCCTCTTCTCTTTTGTCATTTTCCGGCCTCAGATGGTTAATTATCTCTCTGTCTGAGCCCTGATCACGTCCCCCGGGGGGCCTCAGAATCTCGGCGTCTCACACACTCCCGTCTATTGAACCTGCTGCAGCCTGTGTCCAAATGCCCGGCTAATAACGATTCATGCACCTGCCAATCCGGCCTGGGTGAGCCATCAATATCCCCCAATACCCCCAATAACATCAATTAACACGCGGCGAGCAGCAGGCGCGAGAACACGCACTGACCTGGAGTGGATGTATTCAAAATGTAGATAACTCAACACATGGATTAAAATGTGCCGCTTGTGTTTTTACCATAAAAATTAACGACTAACAGGTCTACTTAAAAATCAGGACTTAAACTGGATCTTGGACATGATTTGAACTCGAGTCAGACTTGAATCACTGCTTTTAGGCCTTGAAACTTGACTTATAAAATGGACTAAGACTTGGAACTTGACTCGGAGTTGAAGGTCAGTGACTTGGGACTTGACTTGGACTTGAGAAGACTTGAGAAGCACTTTTAAATCTGAATTCTTTCTATTCCGACAGTAATGATTCACGCTAAAGCCGAGCGTACACTGTGCGATTTGTGAGCCTTTCTGAGCCGATTTTTCACTCGTGCGACCATTTTGTGGATCGGGCCGAGTTTTGGCTTCATCGTGTGTCGTGCTTTGAGGAGTAAACATGGGGTAAAGAACCGATTTATACCTCACGACCAGCTCCCGATTGGCATTCGTAGGTCGCAAGAAAATCTAACTTGTTTGAAACCCAGTCGCCTCTCGTGAGGGCAGTACTAGTCTCAGTCCTAGTCTCAGTCCTAGTCTCAGTCCTAGTCTCTGTCCTAGTCTCTGTTCTAGTCTCTGTTCTAGTCTCTGTTCTAGTCTCTGTTCTAGTCTCTGTTCTAGTCTCAGTCCTAGTCTCTAGTCTCTGTTCTAGTCTCAGTCCTAGTCTCTGTTCTAGTCTCAGTCCTAGTCTCAGTCTAGTCTCTAGTCTCTCTGTCAGTCTAGTCTCTGTTCTAGTCTCTCTAGTCTCAGTCTAGTCTCTGTTCTAGTCTCTAGTCTCTAGTCTCTCTAGTCCTAGTCTCTAGTCTCTAGTCTCTAGTCTCAGTCTAGTCAGTCTAGTCTCTAGTCTCTAGTCTCAGTCTAGTCTCTGTTCTAGTTCTAGTCTCTAGTTCTGTCTCTAGTCTAGTCTAGTCTCTAGTCTCTCTAGTCTCTGTTCTAGTCTCAGTCTAGTCTTCTAGTTCTGTTCTAGTCTCAGTCTTCTAGTCTCTGTTCTAGTCTCTAGTCTCAGTCTAGTCTCTGTCTAGTCTCAGTCTAGTCTAGTCTCAGTCTAGTCTCAGTCTAGTCTCAGTCTCTAGTCTCTGTTCTAGTCTCTGTCTCTAGTCTCAGTCCTAGTCTCAGTCCTAGTCTCTCTGTCTAGTTCTCAGTCCTAGTCTCAGTCTCTAGTCTCAGTCCTAGTCTCTCTCTAGTTCTAGTCTAGTCTCAGTCTCAGTCTCAGTCTAGTCTGTTCTAGTCTCAGTCCTAGTCTCAGTCCTAGTCTCTGTTCTAGTCTCAGTCCTAGTCTCAGTCCTAGTCTCTGTTCTAGTCTCTGTTCTAGTCTCAGTCCTAGTCTCAGTCCTAGTCTCTGCTCTAGTCTCTGTTCTAGTCTCAGTCCTGATCTTGTCCTGGTCTGGTCCCGGTCTGGTCTCAGTCTGGTCCCGGTCTCAATCCTGGTTTCAGTCCCGGTTTCAGTCCTGGTTTCAGTCCCGGTCTGATCCCAGTGTGGTCCCGGTCTCAGTCCCTGTCTCAGTCCTGGTCCTGGTCCTGGTCCGGTCTCAGTGCTGATCACCCGACAATCTACAATTGCGCATCTCCGGTTCAGTCCTGTTTTAGTCCTGGTCTAGTCCTGCATCACAGTTTAAGTCACTGAAACGGGAAACCGTTATCCGTTTTTTTTTTCCATTATTCATTTAAACACAAAATCGAAAACTAAAAATAAAAAAACAAATCATTATCTGTTTTTTCATTTTGGTTTTGGAGACAAATAATGAAGAAAATTGTTGTTTTTTCGTTTTCTTATTTTGGGTTTTATTTTGAAAAACAAATGAACAAATGATACTCGGGTTAATCAGGCAAACACAGGACAAACAAAATCAAATTCAATACGACACAGTGTATTTTTGTGTCCATCCCGGGCTTCGTTTGGTTTGGTAAACACCGTCTTGTTTTTGTAGGCAGATGACAGCGGAGAAAGTGAGTTGTAGATACTCAGTCGATGCAGGTGCAGAGAGAAGAGCGCCTCAGAACATCGATCTGACTCCAGAATGAACTCTGAGAAACAGGAAACAGCTGTAACTGGAGAAATCAATGTGAACGTGATGGAGACGGGACTGTTCACAGCTTGGACGAAGCTCCAGAGACTCAAACTCCTCGGAAAAGGAAGAGCACGGAGGTGATACACGTGTGATAAACACATTTGTTTCTACCTTTCATGAATTAAATCCAATATTTTCATCCATTATTATTACTAAATTATTATTAAAAATATATTTCAGCTCAAAGAAACACCAGGAATAAAAATGTACTGAACCCGTGTGTTATTCGTTCGTTTGTTTTTCAAAATTAAACCAAAAATAATAAAAAAAATATATATATATTTTCTTTTTTTGTTGTCTTTATTTTCTATTATTTGTCTCCAAAACAAAATGAAAAAAAAACTGGAAATGAACCAGGATTTACAGGACTGACAGGATGGACTGAACAAGGACTGAACCAGGACTAAACAGATGACTAAACCAGGACTGAACAAACTAACAGACTGACTAGGACTAAACCAGGACTAGGACTAAACCAGGACTGAACCAGGACTGACCAGGACTAAACCAGGACTGAACAAGGACTGAACCAGGACTAAACCAGGACTGAACCAGGACTAAACCAGGACTGAACCAGGACTAAACAGGACTGAACCAGGACTAAACCAGGACTAAAACCAGGACTAAACCAGGACTGAACCAGGACTGAACAAGGACTGAGTATCAGGACGGGCCCAGAGTTGCGCCCCCATAAACTGTCAGGTGATCAGGACTGAAGACAGGGACTGAGACCAGAGAGGAAACGGAGAGAGAAGAGAGAGAGAGAGAGAGTGAGAGAGAGAGAGAGAGAGAGAGAGAGAGAGAGAGAGAGGAAGTGAAAGAGAGAGAAAGAAAGAGCGAGTGAAAGAGTGAGAAAGAGAGACAGGGAGAGTGAAAGAGAGAGAGAGCTAGAAAGTAAGAGAGAGAAAGTGAAAGAGTGAAAGAGAGACAGAGAGAAGAGTGAGAGAGAGAGAAAGAGTGTGAGAGAGAGAGGAAGAGAGAGAGAGCAAGAGAGAAAGTGAAAGAGACACTGAAAGAGAGAGATTTAAAGATTTAGAGAGAGAGAGAGATAGTGAAAGAGAGACAGAAAGGAAGAGTGAAAGAGAGAGAAAGAAAGTGAGCAAGAGAGTGAAGGAGTGAGAAAGAGAAACAGATAGAGGGAGAGAGTGAGAGAGAGAGAGAGAGAGCAGGAGAGTGAAAGAGAGAGAGACAGGGAGAGTGAAAGAGGGAGAGAGAGACAGGGAGAGTGAAAGAGGGAGAGAGAGTCAAGAGTGAAGAGGAGAGAGAGAGTCAGGGAGAGTGAAAGAGGGAGAGAGTCAGGGAAGAGTGAGAGAGAGAGAGAGAGAGGGAGTGAAAGAGAGAGAGTCTGAGAGAGAGGAAGAGAGTGAGAGCAAGAGAGAAAGTGAAAGACACTGAAAGAGAGAGACAGTGAAAGAGTTAGGAATGGAGGGAACGTGAAAGAGAGAGAGAGTTAAAGCCAGAGAGAGAGAGAGAGAGAGAGACAGAGGGAGAGAGAGAGAGAGAGAGAGAGAGAGAGACAGAAGAGAGAGAGAGAGAGAGAGAGAGAGAGAGAGAGAGAGAACAGAGAGAGAGACAGAGAGAGAGAGAGAGAGAGAGAGAGAGAGAGAGAGAGAGAGAGAGACAGAGAGAGAGAGAGAGAGAGAGAGAAGAGAGAGAGAGAGTTTATATACAGAGAGTACAGCTCAGTCGTGGTGTCACTGTAAAGTCTGAATTGACTTTGTGTTGTCCTAGATCTCGCTCGTCGGTCGACATGGCGACTGGGGGAGTGTGAGACTGATCTGGAGTCAGTGTGGCGCTCTGTAATGTGTGTGTGTGTGTAAAGTGTGTGTGTACTGTGTGTGTAACGGCTGAACACACCGGGGAGGCCCATTCATATTCATTAGAAACATAATAGTGATTAAAAGGAGGCTTGATGATCAGGAGGAGGACGGCGTCTCCGAGTCTCCGGGTGTGTGCGGCCGCGCGCCTCCCGTCGACCAAAAGGTAACGCTTAATCAATACATGGAAATGTCTATTATCCCCGAGCTCGTCTGGGGTTTGTTATTCTTATAATCAGACGACCGCGGCGTTTGAGGGAGTGAAGAATGTTAAAATGACAAATAAAATAAAATGGATTTTCAGGAAGTCATTTGTACCATCAGATGTTCCACTAATAATACTTGAAGAATGTAAGAGGATAATTCATTAGCAGAGTATTAATCGGAGGTGGTAGTAGTAGTAAGGCAAGGCAAGTTTATTTGTACAGCACAATTCGTACACAAAGTAATTCAAAGTGCTTTACAGAATAAGAAATACTTTAAAATCATAATAAAAACAAATCAAAACATAAATAATCCATGAAGATTAAAATTAAAAAAGAGAGACATAAATTGGAGAGAAGAGTGCGGAATGAAAAGCTTTCAGTTATATGCACAGTTAAACAGAAATGTTTTGAGCCTGGATTTAAACAGCGTCACAGAAGAGTCTGTCTCTCACATGTTCAGACTGTTCCAGGTTTTAGCTGCATGAACCTGAAACTCTGACTCCCCTTGTTTAGTCGTGACTCTGGGCACCAGCAGGAGGCCGGTCCCTGAGCTCCTCAGAGTGTGAGATGGTTCATATGACACTAACATGTCACAGATGGACTTTGGTGCTCGGCCATGGAGAGACTTGTACAAGCAGAGCTGCTTTAAAGTCTCTGAGGCACAGGAGCCAGTGCAGAGACCTGAGCACAGGACTTATGTGCTCGTACTTCCTAGTTCGAGTCAGGACCCGAGCTGCAGCGTTCTCTGGATGTTCTGGATGTTCTGCAGCGTCTCACAGCTCGTTTGGAGAGACCAGTGAGCAGAACATTACAGTATCTAATCTACTGGAGACAAACGCATGGATAAGTTTCTCCAAGTCTGATTTAGACAGTAAACCTTTGATTTTTGCTATGTTTTTTAGATGGTAAAAGGCTGCAGATGTTATTGATTTTGATGTGGCTGTTAAAGTTCAAGTCTGAGTCCATTATTACCCCTAGATTTCTTGCCTGATTTGAAGGTTTTAGAGCGAGAGACTGGAGGTGACTGCTGACACTGTCCCTTTGTTTCTGTGGACCAAACACTATGACTTCAGTCTTGTCAGAGTTTAGCTGGAGAAAGTTGTTTTGCCTCCACACACTGATCTGTTGGATGCAGTGACCAAGTGAGTCCACTGGTCCATAGTCTCCTGCTGCCAGAGAGACGTAGATCTGAGTGTCGTCTGCATAATTGTGGTAGGACACGTTATTGCTGCTTATTAACTGGCCTAATGGCAGCATGTAGAGATTGAACAACAGGGGGCCCAGGATTGACCCCTGAGGCACCCCACAGGTCAGGGCCATGTCATCTGAGACACAGTTTCCAATTTCAACAAAATACTTCCTGTCTTCTAGATAGGACTTGAACCAGTTTAGTACAGTACCAGAGATGCCCACCCAGTCCTCTAGTCTCTGTAAGAGGATCCCATAGTCGTAGTAGTAGTAGTAGTAGTAGTAGTAGTAGTAGTAGTAGTAGTAGTAGTAGTAGTAGTAGTAGTTTACAAGGACATAGACTATAACCCCATTTGGATCATGACATGACTGAAAGGGTTTAGGCTGAAGTAAAAAATACTTATAACGCCTGAAAGTTTGTGTTTACACTTTCACCAAGGTCTGTATTTGTAAGAGAAAAAGAAATAACAATAGAAAGAGAGAGTGAAAGAGAGGGAGAGTAAAAGAAAGAGTGGGGGAGTGAAAGAGAGAGAGAGAGTGAAAGAGAGAGAGTATAAGAGAGAGAGTGAGAGAGGAAGCGTATAAGAGAGAGAGTGAAAGAGAGAGAGCATGAAAGAGAGAGCGGGAGAGAGAAAGAAAGGGAGAGGAAGAGTGAAAGAGAGAATGGGGGAGTGAAAGAGTGAGAGTGAAAGAGGCATATTAAAAGAGAGAGTGAAAGAGGAAGCGTAAAAGACAGAGAAAGAGAGAGTGAAAGAGAGGGAGAGATCTTGTTTAGACCTGGTTTTAGTCCTGTATTAGTCCTGGTTTAGCTCTAGTTTAGATCTAGTTTAGACCTGGTTTTAGTCCTGGTTTAGACCTGTTTTAGTCCTGGTTTTAGACCTGTTTTAGACCTGTTTTAGATCTAGTTTAAATCTAGTTAAGACTTGGTTTTAGTCCTGCTTTAGACCTGGTTTAGATCTAGTTTAGATCTAGTTTAGACTTGGTTTTAGTCCTGGTTTAGTCCTGGTTTAGGCCTGATTTAGTCCTGGTTTTAGACCTGTTTTAGACCTGCTTTAGATCTCGTTTAGATCTAGTTTAGACTTGGTTTTAGTCCTGGTTTAGACCTGTTTTAGTTCTGGTTTAGTCCTGATTTAGTCCTGGTTTTAGACCTGTTTTTAGACTGTAGTTTAGATCTAGTTTAGACTTGGTTTTAGTCCTGGTTTAGACTGTGTTTTAGTTCTGGTTTTAGTAGACCTGTTTTAGATCTGCTTTAGATCTCGTTTAGATCTAGTTTAGACTTGGTTTTAGTCCTGGTTTAGACCTGTTTTAGTTCTGGTTTAGTCCTGATTTAGACCTGGTTTTAGACCTGTTTTAGTAGTTTAGATCTAGTTTTAGATCTAGTTTAGTTTAGACCTGGTTTTAGTCCTGTCCTTGGTTTAGACCTGTTTTAGTCCTGGTTTAGTTCCTGATTTAGTCCTGGTTTTAAACCTGTTTTAGACCTGTTTTAGATCTATTTTGTATCTAGTGTAGACCTGGTTTTAGTCCTGGTTTAGACCTGGTTTAGATCTAGTTTAGACCTCGTTTAGTTTCCAGCAATGAGTGGAATTACCAAGAAAAAAAAAAAAAAAAAAAAAAAAGGGATTTAGCCCAAATGTGAAAACAGGAAAATACCACCGTGTAATCCATTTACTTCAACAAAGTAACTGTAATCCAATTACCACTCACTGAAACAGTAACTGTAACCGAATACAGTTTGTACTCTGATTACATAACTCCGGTACATGTAATCTGTTCCTCCCCAACACTGCCTCTCTGTGTAAACATTTCATTTTGTCCGGCGCAGCAGCAGCAGCAGCAGCAGCAGCAGCAGCAGCACCTGTGTCTCTTACCCTCTCCACTTCTGTTCCTACGGGGCCCTGATTAAACCCCCTCCTCTTCCTCTTCCTCTCTTTTCCTCCCCTCCTCCCAAATTTAATTATGGGAACGATAAATAAGCTTTTCTAGCACTGTATACTTCATCTGCCGGTGCGGATGGCTAAGTTATGGTCCCCGGGGGAGCTGGCCATCTCCGCTAAAGAGGTGATCCATCGCTCCCCAAGCTTCTTACATTTATTTACACTAGCACTAAAAGACTACGTTATTAATATCTCCCATCTCCGCTCAGATATATGGCTTTCCCGACTTTTTCCCCCCACTTTTTAATGAACAACTCGGAGCTTGATGGTGTTTTGGTTAAACTCCAAACGCGCGTAAACATATTAATTTTGTCGTAATAAGATGAGATGTGAGGGAGATGTGTTTTTTTTTTTTTTTTTGGAGTTGCGGCGTCTCTTAAAAATCATTTGTTTCGAGTCGCCGTGTTTAATAATGAAATCTAATGCGAGGCGTCTGGCCGCGGTTTATCACCATAAGCGGCTCGCCTAACCGCGCCGATTCGTTCTAATTATTAAAAAAAAAAAAAAAAAGTTTCCGCCGTTTAAGGAAGGAGATGAGATCAGATGCAGATGCGCGTTTCTGTTGTTCGGTCGTGGGTTCGGTGATTCAGACGTGCGGGGAATTAAAAGCTTAAGTGAAAACAAAAGACGAACACGGAGAATGAAGCCGGTCTGACCCAGAACTAAACCCAGGACTAAACCAGGACTAAAGCAGGACTAAACCAGGACTAAAGCAGAGCAAAACCAGGATTAAAACAGGTCTAAAGCAGAAGGAAATCAGGACTAAAGCAGGTCTGACCCAGAACTAAACCAATACTAAAGCAGGACTACAACAGGACTAAACCAGGACAGAACCAGAACTAAACCAGGACTAAAGCAGGTCTGACACAGAACTAAACCAGGACTAAACCAATACTAAAGCAGGACTACAACAGGACTAAACCAGGACAGAACCAGAACTAAACCAGGACTAAAGCAGGTCTGACACAGAACTAAACCAGGACTAAAGCAGGTCTGACACAGAACTAAACCAGGACTAAACCAGGACAGAACCAGAACTAAACCAGGACTAAACCAGGACTAAAGCAGGTCTGACACAGAACTAAACCAGGACTAAAGCAGGACAAAACCACGACGAAACCAGGACTAAATCAGGACTAACCCAGAACAAAACCAGGACTAAAGCAGAACTAAACCAAGACTAAACCAAGACTAAACCAGGACTAAACCAGAACTAAATCAGGAGTAAATCAGGACTAAAACAGAACTAAAACAGAACTAAACCAGGTCTAACCTTGAATTAAACCAGGACTAAAACAGAGCTAAACCAGGACTAAAGTAGGATTAACCCAAAACCAAAATAGGACTAACCCAGAACTAAACTAAGACTAAAACAAGTCTAACCCAGAACTAAAACAGAAGTAAACCAGTTCTGAATCAGGACTAAACCAGAGCTAAACCAGGACTAAACTAGGTCTTACATAAAACTAACCCAGGACTAAACTAGTTCTAAACCAGATCTAACCCAGAACTAGACCAGGATTAACCCACAACTAAACCTGGACTAACCCACGACAAAACCAGTACTAACTCTGAGCTAAATCAGGACTAAATCACTAAACCAAGTCTAACTCAGAATTAAACCAGGACTAAACTACTGGGACTAACCCAGAACTAAACCTAAACTAAACTAGGTCTAACCCAGAACTAAACCAGGAGTAAAACAGGTCTAAACCAGAACTAAAACAGGACTAAACCAGGAGTAAATCAGGACTAAAACAGGACTAAACCAGGACTTAAACCAGGACTATCCCAAAACCAAAACAGGACTAACCCAGAACTAAAACAGAACTAAACCAGGTCTAACCCAGAAATAACCCAGATCTTACCCAGAACTAAACCAGGTCAAAGCCAGAACTAAACCATAAATCACCTAGAGCTAAACCAGAACTAAACCAGGTCTTACCCAGGACTAAACCAGAACTAAAACAGGTCTAAACCACTTGTAAATCAGGTCTAAAATAGGACTAAACCAGGTCTGACTCAGAATTAAACCAGGATTAAAGCCAATTAAAGTGACCTAGTTGTGAAACCATCACTTTTTATCCCAAATCTAAAGAATAAAAATGTATTTGTTAATGATTTTTCTACTATTAAGGCAGACTTTTGTATAAGGAAATTTGTCCTTTGCATTTGACCCACTGTTCAGTAACCCTGGGACCACCTGTCAGGAGCAGAGGAACCCATCTCCAGATCTTGCGTTAGTCTTAGTCAGGTCTACCTTAGCTGGAGAATTTTATCCATCTGAGTTTATCTGAGGGTGAAACCAGAGAGTCCAAAAGAAAACCCACCCAGACACAAGAGGAAGTCCACACAAAGAGACCAAACCAGCCCAGGAGTTGAACCCAAAACCTTCTTGCATTGGGTCGAGAGTGCTAGTCTCAGTTAAAACAGATATGTGAAATTAAAGAAAAAAAAAAGAAAATGTCATAGCGCTGCTCTGCCTTACGTTTATCAAATTACAGGTGGTTTTATGAGCTCAAAAATACTCCCAAAAAACAACATTCTGACTGTGAGCGGGGTCGCCTCTCCGCAGATCTGACCTGTAACTTGGTCTGATTTGGTCTTCATGAAAATAGAAAACTTTAACTACCAGAAAAGTTACACAATGCTGCACTACTTGAGTCATTTTTGTTTTGACATTACTTTAAACTTTAACGATTTGATAAAGAGATCTGGTTTATTACGTCATTTTCATCTCATCTTTGAAATTAAAGCAGGGGTGTCAAACTCATTTTGGTCCGGGGGCCGATTCCAACCTACTTTGATCACAAAGGGGCCGGATCAGAAAACTCAAGGCATATATACCTCAAAAATAACAATAAGTTCAAATATTTGTGCAGAGAAACACAAATCTATTACAGAAATCTTTTTTAATTGATGAACTCTTTATTATTATAATATTATGAACAACCTGAAACTTTAAGAAAAATTCAATTTCAACACAATGTTTTTAACATGAACTTGTGCAAATAAGAATAAGTCCATTTATCTTGGAAAATCCTGCACTCGGCTCCACTTTTCTCATGTTGGACATTTTTCTGATGAGGGTGTCACGGTCAACAGTCAAAACGATCGTCCTTTAAGAGCGTTTGGAAAGAGACAAGTCTTCATTTGTGCTGCTCTGGTGGGAGGGGCCACGTACAGAGACGCTGGAGACGCTGCTGTGCTCAGCACCGCAGAAAATTACCAACATTTTAATAGAAAATATAATTTAAATATTTTAGTAGAAAATCACATAAGGGCCACATTAAAGGTCTTGGAGGGCCGGATCTGGCCCCCGGGCCTTATGTTTGACACCTGTGAATTAAACCTTCAACTTAAACCTGATCTGTGTTGTTTTTATGACAGAAGTCCAGTGTCCTTTTTCCAGATCCATAACCTCATCATTATTACCTCAATTATGTCCATCAGAAACCGGCTTTGTCCTCTTTGCATTTTTCACATGATCGTCTCTTCAATAATCGGAATCAGTATGGAAATAATAACAGCAACTATGAGAAAGAAATAAAGGAGGAAAAAGTGTGGAGCACGATTAAAGAGAGGCATTACTCACTTTTTAAATGATATATTCTTATTTTTGAAGCGATAAGAGCGACGTTTTCAAAAGTCAAATGTATTTCAAAATCAAAATATTACTACTTCCGGAATCTTTGATAAAATCCATTCAACATTATGTTCACTGATAATATTTGTAAAAGAATCTGTAATATTTGTACAAAATGCGTTAACAGTTTTTCAAAATAGAGATTTGTTTTTGATATTAACTACTCAAATTCTTGATATATTACAATTTTAAATCCAAAAAAAGACATTTCAATAGGGAATAGTCTACTAATTGATATCCGCTTTTCTATAGGCGAGTTTCAGCTGACGTCGTTGTTATTAAAAGCCCGCGTTGCGTGCTGGGAAATATTTTGGTCGGAGGCAAGAAACACGATAGCGTCAAACACAAAAAAACACCTCACGTATTTATCCCCGATAATGGTAAATTCCTGCTGCATTATCGGATGCACAAATAGAAGCACGGAAGAAGGAAAATGTCTTTTTCGTATTCTGAGTGAAAAGAACCACTAACGGCAAATTAAACGGCTTTCAAACATTCGCAGAGCAAACGTAGAAGATCCTAACAAACTGTGGACTCCAACAAGTTCAACAACACATCGAGACTCTTGGAGGTTTTCATCTTTTCTGCTGTGAATGGACCCAGGAGTTTCCACCAAGTCATTGTGGATGTCGCCGAAGTGAATATTTGACCAGGTAGTTGGCGATTCTGACCAGAAATTTGGTTTGGTCCAGGCTTTGTAGGGGTTGAAAAGGGTGATTTGTCGTCCGTCGATGCTTATGACCAATTTCTGGTCAAATGGTCTTGGGTCCTCTGCCGTTAGAGTGGATAAATAACCGGGATCAATACCCTTTACGTGCTTTCTCGCTCCGTCCGTCAAACCGCCGACCAAAATAATTCCCAGCATGCAACGCTCGCTTTTGTCAACAATGAAACTCGCCTATTGTATGCCAACCAAATTTGAAGATTTTTCAGTTTTTACACAAAAGCAACTTTAATGTTAATGTTTACAGAGAATTATTTAAAAAAAAAAATATGGCGTTAAACTTGAATTTCCATGGAAACAAGAAGGTGACACCGCCAGATCAAGTTATAGTTCAGATCTCATTGTACTTTCTTTGCATTAAAATGACTGTAATCGAATAATGCAGTACACAGTAAATAGGTTTAATGTTGTACCATGGGACATTCAAGCTTGTAGCCCACTCCTTTACCAGAAAAGTTACGTAATGCGCCTTTAAATTTCCTCACTTTCGAAAAAGCTGAACCTCTTCGATTTATAGAGTTCAGAATCAACAGAATCAACAGAAGCGGGTGAACTTCAGACAGCTTTTATACACCACTGACAAATGGACATCGCCTCCTCCTTTCTCTCTTCTCTTCTCTCATTTCTCCTTTCTCTCCCTCCTCCTCTTTCCTCCTCTCCTCTCTCTTCAGTTTTCTCCTCTTCCTCTCTTCTCTCTCATCACTTCTCCTCACATCTTGACATTATTTGTAGTATTTGTCATAAATTTGCTTGTCTCTCTCTCTTCTCTCCTCTCTCCTTTCTTCCATCTCTTCTCTTTCCTTCTCTACGCTCTCTCTCTCTCCTGTCCCTCTCTCCTCTCCTGTGCTGTCTCTCCCCTCTTCTCTCTCTCCTCTATCCTCTCTCCCACTCTCCCTCCTGTCTCCCCCTCTTCTCCTTTCCACTTCTCTCCCCACACTCTGTCCTTCTCTCCTTCTCTCTCCACCCATTCTCTCTCCTCTTCTCTCTCCTTTGTCCCCTCTTCGCTCTCCTCTCTGTCCCCCCCTCTCCTCCCTTTTTTCTTCCCACTCTCTCCTCCCTCCCCTCTCCCACATTCCCCCTCCTCTGTTCCCTCGTCTTCTCTTCTCTTCTTCTCTCCTCTTTGTCCTCCCTCTCCTCTGCCCTTCTCTTTCCTCTCTCTCCCCTCCTCCTCCTCTCCTTTCCTCTGTCCCCTCTCTTCTTCTCTCTCCTTCTCTCCACACTCTCTCATGTCCCTCTCTCCCCCCCTTCTCTCTCCCACATTCTCTCTCTCCTCTCTGTCTCCCCTCTCCCCTTCTCTCTCCTCTCCTCCCTCTCTCCTCTTTCCTCTCCTTTTCTCCTGACTCTCTCCTATCCCTCTTTCCCCACGCATTCTCTCTCCTCTCTTCCCTCTCTCTCTTCTCTTCTTCTCTCCTCTTTGTCCTCCCTCTCCTCTGCCCTTCTCTTTCCTCTCTCTCTCCTCCTCCTCTCCTTTCCTCTTCTTCTCTCCCCACTCTCTCCTCTCTTCCCTCTCCTCTGCTTCTCTCCCCCACTCTCTCCTGTCCCTCTCTCCTCTCTTCTCTCTCCCACATTCTCTCTCTCCTCTCTGTCTCCCCTCTCCCCTTCTCTCTCCTCTTTCCTCTCCTTTTCTCCTGACTCTCTCCTATCCCTCTTTCCCCACGCATTCTCTCTCCTCTCTTCCCTCTCTACTCTTTGCCCTCCTTTTCTCACCACTCTCTACTCTCTTCCACATTCTCTCCTTCTCCTTTCTCTTCTCTCTCCTCCTCTCCTCCTCTCCTTCCTCCCTCTCTCCTCCTCCTCTCCTCCTCTCCTTCTCTGTGCTGATGTATCCCGACACACTGAAGTATTCGTAGTAAATTTGCTTGGCTCCTGTGCTTGTTTGTAACCTTCAGGATGCCAGAGATGATCTGTGTATGCACGCCACAAAGCAGCCGCTGTCAGCCTTGAAGAACGAGCGAGAGAGAGGTGAAAAAGGACCCGAAAATGGAGAGAGAAAAAGAGAGGAAATGTGTTGTACAAGCTGTAATGTTGTACTGAGGTGTTCGGAGAATGATGGGAACGCTGGTGCCGTATAAATAACTGAAATATACTCCGAGACAAACGAAAACAAGAAAGGAAAAGCTCATCTCAGATCTTAAAGGGCCCAGATTACACCATTTTCTCATCTGTTGTAACGCGGTTTCCTCATCATAAATACTAAAAACGTTTCGCTGCACCTTGTGATGTCATGTGGTGGTACAGGAAGTGCTCCCCTGTGTTTTTAAACTCCACACACCTTCACTAGAATCATATGGATAATTTCAGCTCCGGTATCACCAATTTCTCTTGAATTAAAGGTAAAAAAAATAGTTGTTCACTTGAAAACTACAGCGTCATGACATCACAAGGTGGAACAGAGCATTCTGAGTTTAGAGATGTAGACTCAAATTGTGTGAATTGTAATTCTTTTGCTTTTTTCTCGAATGTAAAGCAAATTGAGTTGCCATTTTGTATGAAATGCTCTATAAATAAAGATGCCTTGCCTTTTCTGTTTGCCACCATGGAGATTTTGTAAAATGTTACACAGTATGGCATTAAACTGTTAAATTGTGTATCTCAATAGAAACAAGCAAGTGACACGACCGTGCCAAGTTGTCATGTCAGATCTCCGGAGAAAGTGAATTTGTGTTTTTGATGGGAGTTTTAAAGCAATAAAACACTTGCAATTGAACGAAGGCAAGATAGATAAGTTTAATGCCACACTGCGGAACATCCCAAAGCAATAACATCTCCATGGATACAAGCAAGTGCCAGATAGAGGTCTGTGAGAGACAGAATTTTCAGAATTGTAATTTTCATTCCTGCTCCCGCCTAGCCTGACTCATCAGCCGGTTTCACTTCATGGAAACTGTCTGAAATTGCAGTGTTAGGATTCGTTCGCTCGACAGTAGGCGGGTACTTTTTTTATTTAACCAATCGCTGCTATTTGGTCGTGACATATGTAATGCGCCACTAACAGGGCTAACAGGTATATTAAGCTTTTCCCAAATCCTGGAGGAAGAAGGGCAATAATGTCTTTCCCCTTGATAAAATTCACCAAACATTCTCTTTGTTTCGGCTTGTGGGAAATATTATGTGGTGGCCATGCTAATTCACCTAATATTATGGACTTTGGAATGACAACAGGGTGGAAAACACGTATGACTATCTATAGGTCTATATAACATGTTTTTTCTGTACTTGGAGTGCCATAAAGAACATGTTTTTCTGGACTTTGAGATGCCACGAAGCAGAAAAACTGACATATGTGGACCCCGTGGCATGTTCCCACCCATGATAAGGTGCACTGGGTCAGCAGTATTGTTCATTTTCTTGCTGTATATGCTAAATCAACAAGTTAATGTTTTGTCAAGATGTAGTATAAAGCTACCCCTGATTTTGAGTTGGTCAGAGGCGTCGTTCCGGGGTGACAGTTGTACTTGGTAATCAACTTGAATCCCTCTCAATGGAAAATGACGAAATAAAGTGGCCTGTTCTCTCGGATTCTCCATCTCCTGTGCTTCTTTTTAGGACATGGAACCTTCCGAAAAAACCCACAGGCTTTAAATCCTCAATCTCGGGAATCTTTGCCAACACAGAATGTACAGCTCTTCGTAGATTGACTCGCACTTCAAGGGTTCTTGCAAACCTTTTAGTGTATTCTGATTCCTGACTTAGTCGCTGGAGAGAAATGAAATTGAGCGAAGGCACTAGATGAACACCAGCCTGGCAAACTCTCGCCAGCATCCCACTCCTGCCTGCAAATTTGGGAAGTTTTCTTTCTTAAGCTCTTTTAAACACGGAGAAGTGGAAAGGAATTGTCTAAAATGCGTGCGAGATTAGACCACGCCCACAAATTTAGGCTGCTTAAAATTTTTTATTAATCCAAATAAAATATCCAGCACAAATGATGTATGATATGCAAACATTCATCATTTGTATATTTTACTTTACACTCATGTTTAGTTTAGTTTATTTTAGTTTCAAAATGTGTCCCGCGTCGTATTGTTTTGCATCGGGTCTCGCGGGTGCAGGGCTCTACCAGAAAAATTACATAGTGCTTCTTTAATACTCATAGTTCACATTTAAGTTGCTTCCTTTTTCTAAATAATAATAAAAAACTATATTAATTAAGGACACATTAAAGACACCAATTATCTCAATATTAACCTTGATTTGAATAAGTTACGAGTGACCGTCAATCACGAAACGTCACCATAACACAACACCTCCACAATAATAACCAGCTAATGATTATTTTATTTAGTCCGTAGTAAAAAAAACTCTGTTGGTCATCACGGGAAAATAAATTAGCACAGGTAGCTACTGTACCAAACAGGTCGACCCCATTACAGTGTCTAATTTAAACCTAACTGCCCCATAAACTCAATTAGAGTGGTAGTATTAGCAATTTACAAACACACATTATAAATATTTTCCATTCTGTGACTCCTGCCCTCAATTTCGACAGGTATTTTGTAACTTTATGTAAATGCGTAGAGGCTAATATTAAGAGTAGTCTATTTTGGTGCGTTAAATAAATGCACCTGACCTGGTTTAGTCAAGGTACTTTATTAACACCGCAAATTCTCATTACCAGCCGTGGTCCTATATCACACGACTGTGCCATTGCAGACATAACGTATTTCTATTCAAATACTGTGTCCTCATTAGCATACAGTCATGTCTCCTCGCTTCCTTTCCTTTCTCCTCGTCCCCTCGCTGTGTACTTCCTCATTATTCACCCTCAATTATTCCAAGAGACTGTCCTAGCACGGCTTAATTACTCCAACCGTGAAGATGATAAGTTAATTTTGTGATTAACCCCTCGTCACCTGAGCAGACAGAGTACCACGGAGCCATTATGTTTTTGAAAAGTGTTTGTGGCCTGTGACTCGACGGCCATTTTGAGAGGTCGGAAATATAATGTGATGTTTGTTAATTAATCATTCTGTCAGTGTGACTAAACGCGTGGCGGCGGGTGTGGAGACGGGAGTGGCGTCGACTAAACCAGGAATTCAGAGGCAGTCCCGTATTAGGAATGGTAATTTTTTTCATGGAGAAAATCGCAAAATAAAAACAACAGGATCATGTAAAGTGGGTTAATATGAACATTTAGTTTTAGTTTAGTTTAGTTTGTTTGTTTATTTATCAATGACAATGCACATAAATACACTGAGCTACACAAAGAGGTCATATGTTTGTGCCAGGTTGGAGCAAAATCGCAAATTTCCATCCATTCCAATGTCATAAATGGCGTACATGCCAATAAAATCAGGGTAGCTGCAAGGTCTTAAAAGTCTTAAAAAGGTCTTAAATTTCATGTTGCTAAATTAAGGCCTTAAAAAGTCTTAAATTTCAGCCTATTTTAGCCAGTTTTTTTGTTTACGCAACCGGGCTGCAGTGCAATGTTAAACGGCGGGAGGGTAAAAAAAAAACAACAATGTGAAATAATGTAACATGAATGGACATCTAATTTGGAGTATGCGCAAACAATACTTTCTTTTTTGGCGCCGCGGCAATGAGTAAACAATCAGTTCCGTCTACACTGCCCAAGACGCAAAACTCTGGTCAGATCCGCCCATGTCACGTATGTGTTTACGTCACAAACATCACCACCGAGCCACCTGGCATGCACGCCCAACCCAATTCCACACACTTTTGCATCACCGTATGCACACAGATCTCCTCCCGAAAACACTCGTCTAATCGTGGAATAAAAAGTGAAGACGCGACACCACTTTTTTGTCTTCTGTTAGGACTGTCATCATATAAACGTAGTCTTAGATTCTAGATACAGTACCGGTAGTTGGTTGTTCATTATTGGAATTAGACCTGGTGTTTATGTTGACTTTCTATTTGGAAGTGGGTTATATACACAGTCTATGAGCTATACACAAGTCATCTCCACCCATGGTTGAATGAATGACTAGTGTAGAGCTTTAATATTATATTATATATATTGATATTATATAAATCGAGAAAATTATTGGACAAAAATTAAAATGTACATTTGCAGCTTTGTGTTAAAAAAAGTGTGTGCTACCTCCATTAACCAAGCACTACACAATGTTATTTTTTGTATTTTATTATTTTGTCCCTAAATCAATTCCTATTCCTACTATTGGCTCCAAATAGGTCACATAACTTTGTAGCCTCAATGAGCTTCATTTGACTGGAGATGAGAGATATCGGTGACATCACACTCCATTATTTCACTTCTTTATACAGTCTGTGATCCCATGTTAAGACGAAACTAGAACTAAACCAGGACCAAAGTGACTGATTCCAAGGCTAAACGAGGACCAAACTAAGACTAATATGAGTGAAGCATAAACATGAAGCGCGCTGCTCATGACGCTTTGTTAATGAGCAGCGTGTTTACTGAAGCTTAAGTAAAGTTTGAAACGGTCTTATTGTCATGTACAGACACTTGACAACAACATGGCGTCCTAATGAGGCCTGTCTGCTCTCCACTGTACCAGCGCTGATTACACATATTTGCACTTGTAATCAGCCGGGCTTTTCCTGCTACATTTCCTATTAGACTCCTTCACTTGTCACTCGCGCTCCCACTTTGAATTCATTTGGTTTAATCGCCACTGCTTCCCACTGCACCAGTGTGTGTGTGTGTGTGTGTGTGTGTGTGTGTGTGTGTGTGTGTGTGTGTGTGTGTGTGTGTGCGTATGTGTGTGTGTGTGTGTGCGTGCGTGTGTGTGTGCGTGTGTGTGTGTGTGTGTGTGTGTGTGTGTGTGTGTGTGCGCGTGTGTGTGTGTGTGTGTGTGTGTGTGTGTGTGTGTGTGTGTGCGTGTGTGTGTGTGTGCGTGTGTGTGTGTGTGTGTGTGTGTGTGTGCGCGTGTGTGTGTGTGTGTGTGTGTGTGCGCGTGTGTATGTGTGTGTGTATGTGTGTGTGTGTGCGTGTGTATGTGTGTTGTGTGTGTGCGCGTGTGTGTGTGTGTGTGTGTGTGCGCGTGTGTTGTGTGTGTGTGTGTGTGTGTTGTGTGTGTGTGTGTGTGTGTGTGTGTGTGTGTGTGTGTGTGTGTGTGTGTGTGCGTGTGTGTTGTGTGTGGTGTGTGTGTGTGTGTGTGTGCGTGTGTGTGTGTGTGTGTGTGTGTGTGTGTGTGTGTGTGTGTGTGTGTGTGTGTGTGTGTGTGCGTGTGTGTGTGTGTGTGTGTGTGCGTGTGTGTGTGTGTGTGTGTGTGTGTGCGTGTGTATGTGTGTGTGTGCGTGTGTATGTGTGTGTGTGTGTATGTGTGTGTGTGTGTGTGTGTGTGTGTGTGTGTGTGTGTGTGTGTGTGTGTTATGTTGTGTGTGTGTGTGTGTGTGTGTGTGTGTGTGTGTGTGTGTGTGTGCGTGTGTGTGTGCGTGTGTGCTGTTAGTGTGTTGAGCTAGTGTGTGTACGCTGTTAGCATGTTGTGCCGTGTGGATGTGTGCTGTCAGTGTGTTGTATTTCTAGGTTGTGTTTTGCTGTTAGCGTGTGGTGTTTTAGTGTGTCGTGTTAGTGTATAGAGTTAGTTTGTTGTGTTAGTTTGTGTGTTAGTTTGTTGTGTTAGTCTGTTGTGTTAGTGTATAGAGTTAGTTTGTTGTGTTAGTTTGTTGTGTTAGTCTGTTGTGTTAGTGTATAGAGTTAGTTTGTTGTGTTAGTTTGTTGTGTTAGTTTGTTGTGTTAGTGTTTGTTAGTGTTAGTTAGTTTGTTGTGTTAGTTGTGTTGTGTTAGTTTGTTGTGTTAGTTTGTTGTGTTAGTGTTAGTGTTAGTTAGTTTGTTGTGTTAGTTTGTTGTGTTAGTGTATAGAGTTAGTTTGTTGTGTTAGTTTGTTGTGTTAGTGTATAGAGTTAGTTTGTTGTGTTAGTGTATAGAGTTAGTTTGTTGTGTTAGTTTGTTGTGTTAGTTTGTTGTGTTAGTGTATAGAGTTAGTTTGTTGTTTTAGTTAGTTTGTTGTGTTTGTTGTGTTAGTGTAGTTAGTTGTTGTGTTGTTAGTTTGTTGTGTTAGTCTGTTGTGTTAGTGTATAGAGTTAGTTTGTTGTGTTAGTTTGTTGTGTTAGTTTGTTGTGTTAGTCTGTTGTGTTAGTGTATAGAGTTAGTTTGTTGAGTTAGTTTGTTGTGTTAGTGTATAGAGTTAGTTTTGTTGTGTTAGTGTGTTAGTTAGTTTGTGTTAGTTTGTTGTGTTGTGTTAGTCTGTTGTGTTAGTGTGTTGTTGTTTGTTGTGTTTATGTGTGTGTGTATTTAGTTTGTTGTGTTAGTGTATAGAGTTTTGTTTGTTTGTGTTAGTTTGTTGTGTTAGTGTTGTTGTGTGTTAGTGTATAGAGTTAGTTTGTTGTGTTGGTTTGTTGTGTTAGTTTGTTGTGTTAGTGTATAGAGTTAGTTTGTTGTGTTAGTTTGTTGTGTTAGTTTGTTGTGTTAGTTTGTTGTGTTAGTGTATAGAGTTAGTTTGTTGTGTTGTGTTAGTTAGTGTTGTGTAGTTTGTTTGTTGTTGTTAGTGTATAGAGTTAGTTTGTTAGTGTTGTTGTGTTAGTTTGTTGTGTTAGTGTTAGTTGTGTTAGTGTTAAGTTGTTTGTGTTAGTTAGTGTGTTTGTTAGTTAGTTGTTTGTGTTAGTTTGTTGTGTTAGTGTATAGAGTTAGTTTGTTGAGTTAGTCTGTTGTATTGGCATGTTGTGTGCTAGTCTGCTGTGTTACTGTGTTTTGTTACCGTGTTGTGTTACTGTGTTGTGTTAGCGTGGTGTGCTAGTTTGTTGTATTAGTGTGTTGTATTAGC
>NW_026571070.1:10908366-10925866 GCF_026225935.1 Boleophthalmus pectinirostris
ACACACAGGTAACCAAGCTGTGACACACCCCTTAGTGATGCTGTTCTCAGATCACTGCAAGAATAAATGTCTAGTGTTTATTTGTGAGGTGTCAGTCATGGCACAACCGCCTCAGAGACAGTGGAGACCTTTGTCCAAGGACACAAGGAAAAGAAAACATGAATGGGACGGAGCCCGAGCTCACAGGAGTCAGTCTGGGGACAGTGTTTGAGGAATAACAGAGCTCAAGGAAAGAGAAGGAGCGACGCAGATCTGGCGATATCGTTATTGAACACATAAGTTTCACGTGCATTGTTCGTATCACTGTTATAGTTCTGTAACTTGAGTAATTGTTAGCTTTAGTACAACCGTCATTTTGTTCGTAGATGCTGTTATTGGCTCCGTTTTTCAGTGTAGCTCTGAAGCTGAACCATTAGATTGACACATGTTTGTATAAATCCTTTGATTTGAGCAGCTCATGTCTCATCTGCATTCAGGATATGTACAGCTTGTGTTATCAGTGAGCAAAAACAAGTGCAATTTGGAAATTTATCCCATTTTAGACGTGATATCTGACTATGACTAACATCATGTCATCACGCTCAAAGCGAGCGTTGTGTCAGGGTCACTTCTGTCATTGACACACTGATGTTTCATCTGTATGTATATCATAAATTATAACATAAAGAGGCAATATTTAAACACAGCATGTCGTGGGTTCTTTTTAACGAAAAGAAATAATATGGCGTAGTCAAAATAGTGTTCGTGAATTTATTTACAGAAGTGTGCAAAAACTGTGAAAAATAAATAAATAGTTTAGATATTTACAGGTTGTGGTAATCTTTAAATAGCTCCTGAGCTGGTGTCTGTGGTGCACACAGCTCTCCTCCTCAAAACACACTGCCTCTGTGCAGATGTGCGTCCCCTTTTATAGTACGAGACTCCTCCCCCAAATCAATTAACAAACAGAAACATCTTTTTCTCTACCAATAGAAATAAGTAGATTCAACTTTTAATAATAAAAATCATTACCAGAAACAAAAGTATCCTAATAATAAACTTTAAACACAGATAGGAAAAAAATAATAATATTATGCAAGTAGAAAAACAGAAAGTCACCTGACGTTCTTCGTGATGTCACACATGCTCGCCCTACGTGACACGGAGGAAAGATTGAAACTGAAGAACGGCTATGGAGAAATGAATGTTTGTGCAGAAATCAAGTGTGCACCCCGGACTGTTGCGATGGAGACGTGTGGAAACCTCGGGGATAACGGTAAACGGACGGGTAAGAGAAACATCTGTGTGAGTGTGTGGACTTAAATATAACTTTTAAAATTGAGTTGAAGTATGTAAATGTAAATGTAGCTCCTGTGTGTTCCTGTTTTATTCTTCCTGATTGACTGATGTCGGGGGGGTTGCCAGATACACACTGCACTTCTCCTCATTCATGTGCCGTGTTTTGTTTATGGACCTCCTCTATTGACGATCACCGTATCCAAAGATCTTTAATTAGCAGCTTTTGTGTGGCGTTCAAATGGGAAAACAAAAGAGTCGTGCTCCGATCTCTTCGACGTGCTGATGAGTAAACATTTTAATTATGGCGTTAAATATAAAATGGAAGGTAACATTTGTGAGCACATTAGTCTAAAGGTCACTTTGTGTGAAGGTGCTCCGCTAATGATTTTTACATGTTCTCTGGATAATGAGTCTGATACCAGGGACAATAGGGGGCGAGGCTGGAGAAATGTGAACTTTTTATAACATTTAACTATTTTTAATTAACCTTTCTTTTACTATTGCTGTTATATTGAATGAAAACTAATTTGTCAGATTTATTTTTGATCTAATGTCGTCCATGTTATGCATTTTTTGGTCTGTTATAATGTTGTTTCCTCATTGCAAACAGACCTGGAGTTGTGTTTTGTGTCATTTCATTCACACACGTTAAACTCACAAATCCTGCATATTTAGGCTGAGTTATTCTCTTAAACTGAAAACACTTAGCTCCACGTTGTGATGTCATGTCGTAATACAGGAAGAGCTCCACTGTGTTTTTGAACTAAATACAGCTTTACTAGAATCATTTGATTAATTTCAGATATCTGTTAGCTTGAAAACTACCACTTAATGACATCACAAGGTGGAACAGAGCATTTTGAGCTCATGAGGGGATGTAGAAAGACAAATGTAACAGCCTCAGACATGTATGAATGAAACAAAACATAACTCACTGACAAGAGTTTTGAACAAAATTGGATCTTTAATGCTGGCATGTTTTTGCATTGTTTATTATCTGGGAGAAACAAACTAAATATATTTTTTATAATGACTTTAAGAACTGTTTGGTCAGGACTGCTTTAGCTAGATTTTTTAAAATTTCATTAATTCATTCATTAATTTGCTTCAATTTAGCATTTTTCCTCAGTAGTAGTTCTACATAGGGCCAATACCTGGGTTTCTATACTTCTGGTAAATGGTCTTTTTTTTTTTTTTTTGTAATACTTTTCCACCTTCAAGACACTCAAAGCATTTTACAACAAGGAACCACTCATACACCAGTGTACACAGATACTGGGGGTGAGGTGGGTTAAGTGTCTTGCCCAAGGACACAACAACAGCATTCATCTGTGGGAGCTGGAATCACACCAGCTCAACCTGTGGGTCAATGGATCTGACCCAAGCCCCGGCGTTTCAAAATGGCCGCCCATTCAAGTCAATGGATCGAGCTGAATGGCGCATGACTCCAGATTTGCCTTTACCCCGCCGAGGTCACATGATCGCTTTGACCAGTCAGAGCGAGTGGAGCTAACAATTATAAAGTGTTGTTTAACAGAACTAAAGGAAAATAGGTAAAAATGGCCACAAAATCTGACATTTTTGAAAGTTGTAGGTGCCCTGTCAACCGACCACGAGCAGTTTGTGATTTCATTTCGCTCTATGAGAAAAATCCTTTCTCGGCCCAGGGGATTTTTTCCGTTGAAGTACCAGTAAGTGGTCACTACATCAACTGGAGGCAGCTACAAGCAGCAACACCCTGTCCAGTTATATTAATAGAGCCATGATCTGACCAATGATGTTTATGTTGAGAGCAGGACTTGAACCACCAACCTTCAAATCAATGGATAAACGCTCTGCTGATTGAGCTACTGCCGCCCTTTTAACTAACAAAACTTCAAAATCAGAACTTTAATAAATGCCATTAAAAGAACTTCCAAAGAAAAGCAAAGTAAAAGTATTTTTATATCATGACACTGTCTGTGAACTTTTTACAAGGTTCTGTCAGGACACAGGGGCCAGTTCTACATTAACAACCATTCGTACATTTCCAGAAACCAAGGTACAGATTAAAAGTAGGTTAATCTACTATTACTGGACACATTCACTGAAGGAACTGAGTCTGATGATGAAAGCAATTCTTGTTTCTAATTTGTAATCAGTGTTTGGGAGTAACAGATTACATGTACCGGAGTTACGTAATCAGAGTACAAATTATGAGTAACTGTATTCAGTTACAGTTACTGTTTCAGTGAGTGGTAATTGGATTACAGTTACTTTGTTGAAATAAATGGATTACATGTCAGTATTTTTCACATTTTGGGCTAAACCAGGACTAAACAAGACTAAACCAGGACTAAATCAGGTCTAAACCAGATCTAAACTAGGTCTAAAGTAGGTCTAAACTAGGTCTAAACCAGGACTAAATCAGGTCTAAACCAGATCTAAACTAGGTCTAAACCAGGACTAAACCAGGACTAAACCAGGACTAAACCAGGACTAAACCAGGTCTAAACCAGGACTAAATCAGGACTAAACCAGGACTAAAACCAGGACTAAACCAGGTCTAAACCAGATCTAAACTAGGTCTAAATTGGTCTAAACTAGGTCTAAACCAGGACTAAACCAGGACTAAACCAGGTCTAAACCAGATCTAAACTAGGTCTAAATTGGTCTAAACTAGGTCTAAACCAGGACTAAACCAGGACTAAACCAGGACTAAACCAGGTCTAAACCAGGACTAAACCAGGACTAAAACCAGGACTAAACCAGGTCTAAACCAGATCTAAACTAGGTCTAAAGTAGGTCTAAACCGGGACTAAACCAGGACTAAACCAGGTCTAAACCAGGACTAAATCGGGACTAAACCAGGACTAAAACCAGGACTAAACCAGGTCTAAACCAGATCTAAACTAGGTCTAAAGTAGGTCTAAACTAGGTCTAAACCAGGACTAAACCAAGTCTAAACCAGGGCCAATTTGAAGAGAACAATCATGAATTTTCAGGATGTGGTTGCTACATTCAAGTAGTTTTAAAAAGCACGACAATATCAAGTAATCCAAAAAGTATTCAGATTACATTACTCACTTTAAGTAATTTAATGGATTACGTTACAAACTACATTTTGGGGTATGTAATCTGTAATCTGTAGGGGAATACATTTTAAAAGTAACCTTCCCAACACTGTTTGTAATATTAATGATGATTCAAACTGTTTCTAAATCCATATGAGTAAATATTTTGCCTTCTGTGCTCAGTATTTTCCACAGACCGAACACAGGAAATAAATGGACACAACTTTCACTTGTGATCTGAGCTGTTTTACACAAAGAGCCTCTGACATTGTGCTTAAATGCCCTGGAGTTTGTGTTTGTTTGTCCAGGACTCAAACTCACACCTCCTCTCCCATGACCTGTGCTGCTCCTACGGCAGCCCTGCAGGGACACTCTGTGGACAAACCAATGGAAACAGGTCAGATTCCACATGACATTTACACAGATGCCCCGGAGATGTTATGAAATATTGTGTGTCCTCAAAGGAAAATGAAATCCTCCTTTGTTTGTTGAACCTGGGAGATTATAAAAACAGGTCAAATACAATGAAAAGTTGAATATATATAGTATATTTGATCATATATGAGAGGGTTTTTCATATATTTATGTTATTGTTTTGTTGGCAATACAATAAAAATAAAGAAAGAAAGAGAAATATGGCCCTGTAGTTAATGTTTTCCCCATTTATTTGAGCAAAATGTGTCTTGAACTAGTACAGATATACTGTATAACCAGCTCGTGACGTCAAAATAAGTCTGCTGTGTCTCCATTTAATTACAAAGCATTTTATTGTCTGAGAACCAGGAACTGTGTGGTTAGCATGCTAGTTGCAGTTCGCTTTACTGTCACGGTCAAAACTCCGCACTGCTCTCTCAAATTTGACCATCACGGGGGAATAATTTAAAATGAACTACACATTTAAAAGTGCACTATGTAACTTTTCGGTTGGGGGTTCGTCACCTTCTTGTTTCCGTGGCGATGTCATTGCTCTGCTTCAAATGTTCCACAGTGTGACATTAAACAGCTCTTCCTTACATTTATTCAATTACAGGCAGTTTTACAGCTCAAAAATACCAAGAAAAAGAGGCGCTCGGACTGTGAGCGAGGTTTTAATCCGTGTATCATTTGTTCATTCATTTTCAATATAAAACAAAAAATAAGAAAAAGAAAAAAACAGCTGTTTTCTTCATTATTTGTCTCCAAAACCAAAATGGATAATGATTTTTTTTTTTTTCAGTTTTTGATTTTGTGTTTAAATGAATAATGGAAAAAACGGATAATGGACTTTTCCCGTTTCCGTGGCTTAAACTGCGATGCCGGACTTTTGAGCTGCATACGGACTGAACCAGGACTGAACCAGGACTAAAACAGGACTAATCCAAGACTAAACTGTTTTCAGTCCTGGTTTGGTCCCGATCTCAATCACTGTCAGGTCCTGATCTGGTCCCGGCCTCACTCCCAGTTTCAGTCCCCATTTGGTCTCGGTCTCTGTCCCAGTCTCAATCCTGGTCCTGTTCCCAGTTTCAGTCCTGGTCTCAGTTCTAGTCTGGTCCCGGCCTCAGTCTCGGTCTCAGTCCCAGTCTCAATCCTGGTCTCAGTTCTGGTCTGGTCCCGGCCTCAGTCCCTGTCATGTTCCCAGTTTCAGTCCTGGTCCCAGTCCCGGTCTGGTCTCGGTCTCAGTCCCAGTCTCAGTCTTGGTCCTGGTCCTGTCTCAGTCCCGGTCCTTGTCTGGTCCCGGTCTCAGTCCCAGTCTCAGTCCCTTGTCCCGGTCCTGGTCCCGGTGTGGTCCTGGTCTCAGTCCCGGCCTCAATCACAGTCTGTTTTATTCTTGTTTTTTTTTTTTTTTTTTTTCTTTCTTCGGTCTCAGTCCTGGTCTCACTCCCAGTCTCAGTCCCTGTCCCGGTCTGGTCCCGGTCTGGTCCCAGTCTCAGTCCCTTTCTCAGTCCTGGTCCTGTTCCCAGTTTCAGTCCTGGTCTCAGTCCCAGTCTGGTCCCGGTCTCAGTCCCAGTCTGGTCCCAGTCTGGTCTCGGTCTGGTCCTGGTCTGGTCCCGGTCTCAGTCCCAGTCTGGTCCCAGTCTGGTCCCAGTCTGGTCCTGGTCTGGTCCCGGTCTCAGTCCCAGTCTCAGTCCCTGTCCCGGTCCTGGTCCTGGCCCCGGTGTGGTCCTGGTCTCAGTCCCGGCCTCAATCACAGTCTGTTTTATTCTTGTTTTTTTTTTTTTTTTTTCTTATTTTTGGTTTTATTTTGAAAAACAAATGAGCGAATGATACACGGGTTGGTTTCCTCTCCACAGATCTGACCTGTAACTCGGTCTGGTTTGGTCTCCATGAAGCTAAAAAGTTTTAATACTATACTGTGAAACATTCCAGACAAAACAATAACATCTGCATGGAGAAAAGCAGCACAAAAGTTACGCAATGCACCTTTCAGACAGTAAAAAACGTTTTAATATATGTGAAAAAGGCATTAATTTAGCCACATATTTCTGTTTTTAATTCGTTTCCATGGATTTCGTTTCCTTTTCAGACTCCATCATGTGAATTGTGGCTCTTGTAAAACACATATGCTGCATTATCTCACATGGAGAGAGCAGATCTTCAGTGATGGAGCAGCTAAAGTGTAAAATGGCGACAGTAAATCCAGCGTTATAACCCAGAGGAGCAGAGCGCGGTGTAAATCAGCCTCCTCTAAACACTGTGTTCAGTATAAACAGAGAGACGTGAATGAGAGGACAGGACAGGGTAATGGGTTTGAATCAGATGCCCCGGTTTAACAGTCCCAGAGTAGTTTGTGTAATCGCTCAGTACACAGTGATGGTTCGCCGCTGTTTAGAGGATCGGAAAAGTGAGTATCCAATTTGGTTTGTGGACTGTGAGGTTATTTTTATGTTCTGTTCAGCTGTGCATATGACTGAAAGGTTATTTTATGATCATTATATATGTTTTGGTTTGTTTTATTGTGATTTTAATGTATTTCTTAGTCTGTAAAACACTTTTAATTACTTTGTGTACGAATTGTGCTATACAAATAAACTCACCTTGCCTATTTTATACCAAATGAGAGGGTTACATTTCAGGGTAAAATATTTCAGAGTTGTTTTTAAGACACAAAAAAAGTGTAATTTTAACTATTTAAAAGTTAAATAGAGGTTCGAGTTGGGGTTATTTGGCAGAGTTGATATGGTCGACATTAACCCTCTCCAGGCAGGTGTTGCAGATTTGCAACAGCCAAATGCCAATTATCTACTTACTCCAAATCCATATTTTATGAGCTTTTTTTACTCAGGAGCCTTTTTTCCCATCAATGCTGATAAACAGACTGTGCAAGAACGGCTACACGCAAATGACCTGCCAGAAGTGCAAAGTACTTTTGTTGTTTACAAAAGATAAAAATTGTTTCTTGGAGCATCACACGAAAAAGTTGATGTTGTTCTGCCACTGTAAAACACTGTTACACTCTGCTTTTTGTTTTCATTGTTAAGAAAAGTGGTATACACATAAAGTTAGTGTTCATATCATTTTCAGTCTTCATTGTTAATTTACCACATCAGACCAATGCTACAAATCTGCAACATCCCAGAATGCATTGGATGTGAATGTCTCTCTCAAAAAAAAAAAAGTCAGGATTGTATATTTCTACCCCATATGATCATTTTCCCCAAATATCAGATTTTTTCCTGTTACTAAAATTTAATTTGAGCCTGAGAGGGTTAAATCTTTCCTTAGTGTTATTTCAACTTCACTTAGAGTTAAATCAACTTCCTTTAGTGTTAATTCAGCTTCCCCTAGTGTTAACTCAACTGTACTTAGTGTTATTTCAACTTCCAACTTCCCCTAGTATTAATTCAACTCCCCCTAGTGTTATTCAACTTTCCCTCGAGTTAATTCAACTTCTCTTAGTGTTAATTCAACTTCCCCCAGTGTTAATTTAACTTCTCTTAGTGTTAATTCAACTTCCCCCAGTGTTAATTTAACTTCTCTTAGTGTTAATTCAATTTCCCTTGGTGTTAATTCAACTTCTTTTAGTGTTAATTCAACTTCTGGCAGTGTTAATTTGGCACCTCCCACCCAACTCCCGCAAGAGAAGACCAGTTTGAACCAGTTTTGTACATAATTTCATCTTAAATTAACTACAATAAAGTGTAAAAATAAAACACCTCTATGTGTTGTTTAGATAAATCAGGATAACCCTACAAAGTGTTATCTGTTTACTCTCTAAACATTAATATAACTCTTGATTTCGGGGTTAAACACTGAACTTTTGTCCAGAGTTACTTCATTAACATTCCCAAAAATGTTAAATTAACTCTAGAACAGATTGGACTTATATAAACCCTTTGAAAATGTTAAAATTTATTCTGTGAGAGACAGTGAGTCAATTTTAACACTCCACTTTTTGAGGTTTATGGAGAAAAATTACAATTACTAAAAAAATATTAAAAATGACAACAAAATGATTGCCTGTCCACCTGATCCTCCTATTTTCTGTTCAACTGCAGGAAGATTTAGAACCAGACCACTGAACTTTGACAAATTTATTGACCCAGAATGGAAATTATTTGGACACAGTCACTAAAAAAGTGATAAAAATTGCAAAAGACTAGTGTCAAACAAGCGTCTAGTTTCAGTTGTGTTAAAAAATAGAGTGAGAATCAGATTGCAGATTGCTGATTTTAAGATAATCTTGAAGCTCGGGACATGAATTATAATTTTATGCATTAAAATTGAATTAATAAAGTTGCAAAAGTACGAAAACAAAGAAGTAATGTGTGAGAGGTGTATCTGTTTGCGTTATAAAAGTGGACTTGTGCGTAGGCTTTTCTCTGTGTGTGACTGTGGGCTGTGGAAGACGTGATGTTAACAGACACTTTCTTTTACTGCGCCCCAAACCCCGACCCTCGACCCCCGACCCCAGACCCCAGGGTTCAGTCTGTGCTCTACCTCCACAGGTTTAACCACGCACCAGACCACCTCACACAAACACAACACAAAAGTCTACGAGTCGACAGCAGAACAAGTGCAGAAAGTTCTTTTAATACGTTAACTTTCTGAAGGTAAAACGCTGCACTTTGGGTTCATAATAATCATGTTTTTGATTTGTATAGCGGCTTCCAAGATACACTTTTAACCAAGATTACTACATTGTTTTATTCATTCATACTCAGTGGTTTTGAGTTACGAGCCACAGCTGCCCTGAGTCAGACTGACAGAGATGATGCTGCCAATCTGAGTTTAATACGGAAACTCAAGAATATTTCAACAAGATAAAGAAACTCCTCACTCTGAGAATCAAACCCAAGACTTTATGTCAGGATCGTTCAAGTACAGTGATCCCTCGCTATATCGCGCTTCACCTATCGCGGCCTCGCTGCTTCGTGGAGTTTTTTACAGTGCTTTATTTTTTACAGTGAATCCTGATTAGCTTAGGGGCGTTACTGTTGTCTAGAAGTGAAAAAGGTTTATATTGGTTTTTCATTACACCCATGCCAACAGTTTTCGTTTCTGTACATTCTGCCAAATTTACGTTCGCAATTTTTCTCCGTGACAAAACCCACAATGTCAAAGAAACGTTCTGTGCCGACAAAGAGGCCTCCAGACGCGCCAAAGAGGCCGCGGAAGATGCTAACTATTGCAGAAAAAGTTAAACTTCTGGACATGCTGAAGGAAGGTAAAAGCTATGCGGCTGTAGGGCGCCATTACGGAATAAGAGGCGCAGCTGGAGGGACTGTGAAATACGCGAGTGACAATGTTTCCTACCTTGTATTCATTACTATATAAAAATATTGTTTTACAACACCGTTCTTTAAACTATTATAGTTATTTGTAAGAAAACGTTAATATTTCTATTTCTTTAACACATGTTGGGCCTGAAAAGAGGTTTTATTTTTTGTTTCATTCTGCAGTTCAGTATTGCATTGTAAAATCACAGTAAAAAATAAAGCTGACTACTTCGCGGATTTCACCTATTGCGGGTTATTTTTGGAACGTATCCCCCGCGATAAACGAGGGTTCACTGTAGTGTCAATAATTAGATTAATTGAAAGCGAAATGGATTGGATTTCATAAAGTTTAAAGTTAGTTTCTATAAAGGCACCATACTACAAATAAATTATTGTGAAGAGTTCTTAAAGGATTTGTTATGTTTGTAAATTGACTGAAACAAGAACATAATATTAATCTGCACTATCAGCTCTTCTGATCTTGCCAGGCTGGTTGCACCTGTGCCTCTGCTGAGTTTCATTTCTCTCCAGCGACTAGGTCAGGAATCGGAATACACTAGAAAGGTCTGCATGAACCCCAGAAGTGCGAGTTCGGGCACCAGCCAATCAGCGAAGAGCCAAATATTCAGTGTTGGCAACGATTCCCGAGACTGAGGATTTAAAGAGAACAAAGAGAATGAGTGCGTATACATGCACATCAATAACCCGGTTATTAGCCATATCCCGGTTATGTCAGTATTCGGGTTACTGCGTTTACATGCGCACTGAGAAACCGGGACACTCATATCCGCGTATACATGATCAAATGGAGTATCCCGGTTTCTTGACATAATCTTACAAATGCGCAGGCGCAAAAATTTACTTAAATCAATTTCATAAACCAGGAAAAATACAAACCGTGAGCTCCTTTAGCATAAGAAGCTAAGGAGCTACGAGATCTCCCACAATCCACTGCGCAGATTCTTCATTAAAATCTTCTGCATAAATAAACTCAACTTTACAACATATAAACCATAAACACTATAGACACATCAGCCCGTTTGATCAGATAATTCAGCTGTGATCACATTTGTTTACATTTTACAGAAACGAAACTTAAGACCATTTGGCTAATTAGCATAAACTGTTAGCGGCGATAAAAACAACTCGCTCCTTGCGCCGCTGATGCGATCAGTTTCTTTTGGACTAAAGGACACGACTCTGTGGATTATGTGTGTTATTTCTGTGACAGAAGAGGCGCTAATGATGGTAAGTGTGTTCTGTGCATATAGAGTTTAGGAGATAGTTCATGTTTTAGCTTTTCAGCGTCACACGAGTGCAGGTCGTACGAGTGCAGATTGTACGTGTGCAGGTTTAGCGCAGCTCTTTATTTTACAGTCATTTCACTCGTTTGGTCACTTTATTTATGTTGGTCAATTTATTTATGTGACTACTGTTGTGGTGAAAGGCTGGAAAGTGTCTTTTGGACGCATGCGCACTCAACTTTATGTTGCAGTAACCGGGATACTGCGTTTACATGCCACAAGTAACCCGGTTACTATCGGAATAAACCAGCTACAGTAAACCCGGTTTCTAATAACCGGGATACTGCCATAACCGGGTTACTGAAACCGGGTTACTGCGTTTACATGCACCATCAAGAAACCGGGATACTCAAAAAACCCGATCATAACCGGGTTATTGATGTGCATGTATACGCACTCAATGTTTGGTGAATTTCATCAAGGGGAAAGACATTGCCCTTCTTCCTACGGGATTTGGGAAAAGCTCAATATACCAGTTAGCCCCGTTAGCGACGCATTAAATACGTCACGACCAAATAGCAGCAATTGGTCAAATAAAAGAAGTACCCACCAAACCTAGAGCGAACGAATCCTAATGCTGCAAGGTCAGACAGTTTCTATAAAGTGAAACCGGCTGATGTATCAGGCTACTTCTGACCAACAACTGCACCACCAACAAGCACACAATATACTTATAGTTTTTTGTTAGGCTTTCCTTAAACAATGTGTCATATAATTAATGAATTCACATCAGTTGCAAGTTGCAGATCGGTGCAGCGTCAATATTGAACCGTTGTGTTGAAGAAAGGCAAAAGCTCTTGATTCACCACTCAATCTACATTCCTTCCCTATATGGTCATGACCTTTGTGTAATGACCGAAAGCACAGGATCGGTCACACGGGGGGAGCTCAGAGTAGACTCGCTGCTCCTCCATGTTGAGAGGAGCAGCTGAGATGGCTCTCGGGCATCTGTTCCGGATGCCTCCTGTGCACCTGCCTCAAAGCATGTCCCACTTGAAGGATGCTGTGAAAGAATTTCTGTGTTATTTTAAATATTATGAATCATTTAAAATCATAATCATTTGTGTGTGTGATTAAAGTTATCAACAATTGCGTTTTTGGGTTTTTCCATATGTATATCATATGTCCTAGTACAAGAACTCCTGACTCATGAAGCTAATCTACTGAGTCACCCATAAGAAGACAGCTAAGGGTTTTTTCCCTTATGTGGTTTAGCCTAAAGATTGTTAGCATGTGATCATTGTAACCATTGGGTGATATAACATAATGTACTGTATTGTTATCTGTGAAATGACTGCAATAAAACCTGCTGTTGGGGAGTAGCTGTCAGAAGAGGGGCAGACAGTGTTCGGACAGCTCTCTCCTTGCGCAAGTAAAAACTAAGCCGTCTCGTTTTGGTGTGTCTTATTTAATGTAATTTGATGTCTTAGGGTAAATTCCCTGACAGATGCCCAGAGAAAGACTCAGGACACGTCTTTCGGCTGGCCTGGGAACGCCATGGGGTCCACCTGAAGGAGCTGGAGGAAGTGTCTGGAGTGAAGGAAGTCTGGGAGTCCCTTGCTTAAACTGCTTCCCCCTCAACCCGGCCCCGGATAAGCAGAAGAAAATGGATGGATGGACATCAGTTGCAAGTGTTTATATATTATAGCAAATGTTATTAGGGAGATTTTTCTAATTCTAGTACAGCAGTGTAAATTCATGTTCATACACACTGTCCCTTTCAAATAAACAAACAGTTAAAAGTGAAATATGTGTTTAATGATAAATAGTCACAGTTTTATAAAGCACTTTTCCACCTCCAAGGGACTTGAAGCACTTTACATCAAGGAACCACTCACCCATTTACACACACATACACACACACACAGGTATGAATTATTAGATTGAGTAATTCACTATTATTAGACTCTTTAATATATCTATTTTTGGCAGTAATTTCTCCCTGACTCTCAGTTTTCATTTCCAGCGTAATACCCAGACAGTGTGCATTTCAGATAAAGCTCCTCCGAAACTTAAGCCCATAGAGATACACTGTATGCATTTAACATTATAGACCTCCTCCTCTTCCTCTCTCACTCTCTGCCTCCTCTCCCTCGCTCCAAACGCACACTTTTATAAATAAATAAATAAATAAATACATAAACGCAAGATATGCACTTCAAGCTGCTTTCCTTGACTGCGGGCTTAGAGCTTAGGCAGACGGAATGAGGGACAAGTTTAGGGGGAGATCTCGGAATAACTAAGGTGGGGATAAGGATTAAATATTCTGAAAAGTGCGAAAAGCAGCAGTTCTGGACATGGGCTTCTTATGGGCCCGCTGCTGACTTCAACATTTGCAGATTTGAGGGGAAAAAAAAAAAAAAAAAAGACGGAGTTTTAATGAAGTAATTTATGCATTTCACACTTGGTTGAACTTAAAGAGGGATTATGTGGGATTCATGGCATCGGACTGTGCAGGAGGCAGTGATCCCGAGTGGAGACACAGGAGGCGATGGTGGTTTTGGTCAGTGTGAAGGAGCCCTGTGGACGTTTACATAACAGGAAATAGATTAAAAGCGTCAAAATGACTCTTGGGTTTTCAAACGGGCGTCTTCAGTACTATTCAGGGTCTTGGCTGTTTTGTGAGTCTGCATAAAAAAATGTTTCATGAGTCATTTTTGCATGAATTTAACTGTAGCTCGTGGTGTACATTATAAATCCTAAAGCCTATAAACCCATCTGGAGCTGCTCATGATTTCTTAAGAGTTCTTGTCACGTCATTTTTTTGGAAAATCATGAATCACATTGTTGTTGTTACTTTTTACATATATTTTTTTTCCAAATTTTGTATTATTATTATTATTATTATTATTATTATTATTATATATTATTATTATTATTATTATTTATTTTATTTTATTTCTTGAGATACAAATATTTTTTGTATTTCTTAAACTTTTTTTTTTTACATATATTTAATTATATTTTTTATAGTATATATATTATATTATAAACATATTTTTGCAACATATTTAACATATTACAACTGTATTTTAAATGTGCACTGAGGGGAGTAAAAATAATACAGTAAGTAAAATTATTTATAGTAAAGGATGAGCTTCAAAACACTTTAATACAAAAATTATTGGTATTGTAAAGGGTTGTCAAAGGTATTAAAATCAGATACTAATCGATACTTAAACTAGTATGGAAACTAGATACTCATTTGAGCAGGTATCAATACTGAAGATAAGTAAATAAAACAAATATAAACTGGATCAAATTGAATGTTTCCTGACACTTTGATCTTGTGTTGTATCAGAACTATTGTGAGACGACATAGTTTATAAAGAAATACTGTTATTTTGCAGGATTACAACATCTAAAAACATCTAAAAACAAGCTTTTAAAATGATTATTTGGATATAAAAATCACTATGCTTTAGTATTACTTGGTATTTGATCAATATCACTGGTCTAGTTTAACACTATCTACACATTTGTTTCTGTAAATTGTCCATATTACACTGTTTTCTTATAATTCTATGTTATAAGGCTGTGTGATTAATTGTGTAATTAATTTTTATCACGATTTTGATTTGTGTGTCAAACAATCTCCAAAATCATATAATGGAGTTGAAATGATTTAGCTTAAGAAAGTTTATTTTGGAATATTTTTATACAAATAAGTCTATTTATTTATTTATTTCATTTTTTAAAATATAGAGATTGTTAATTTTGGATGCATTTATGTATTTCTGTGACTTATTTCACGTTCAAAGTATATTTTATTCATTTTATGTTATACATGCGGTAAGATGCATATTTGTAGTAAATTTTCTATTTGAAAGTTTTGCATAAAATATCAATAACAAAGTGCTTTATTTATTTATTTTTTTTGTAGAGAGAGAAATGCTGAATAAATACATCTTGCATCATCCTGTTATGCTGTTTTTTTTTTTTTTTTTTGTACTTTTTTTACTTGCACATTTAAAATACAGGGTAAAAACTTACAACAATAGTGTTTTCGTTTTTAATGTACCTCACAGGAAACAGGAACAGGAAATGTGATTCATAAGACCATTTTACAATATAATAAAAGACAATACCTCTTAAAAAATCATGAGTAGCTACAGATTTTTTAGGGTTTATAATGTACACCGTGAGTTATAGTTACATTATTCTTGAAAAAATGAATCATGAGCAGGTAACAACATTATAACACGACTTAAAACTCACAAGAGTCAATTTTGCATAATACAGGATCTTTAATTGTCACTTTTAATGTAACTAAACTCAACAGAAGACAGAGAAGTGAAAATAAAAATACAATCTTTGACCACACCACTTCACAACTTGGACCGTGCTAATAAAAACTCCCTGATAAATGTAGTGTGTGATTGGAGCCCAGGTGGGTGTAACGCTGACATCTGTTCTGGAGCAGATATGTCCCTCCAGAGCCCACACACCACTGCCTTTCTGCCCCCAAAAACTCTCCTCTACCCGCTCCCCCCTCCCTCATCCCTCCATCCAACCATCCGTCCGTCCTCTTCACCTGGACTCAGAAGCGTCTCTCTGATACTCGGCTCTGTGAGTGTTACTCGTGTTAGCGACATGCTCTATGTGACTGTAAAGGCCCATCTCTCCTTTATCGCACACGGAGCCTCATCTGTGAAACGCACTCTTCACTGGACTCAACACGAGATACTGGGGTTATTTTTGTTCAGTGGAAGTTTGTGGGAGGAAAAGTTTGAAAAGATCGTCCAGAGTGAAGCAAAACAGTGTGAAGTTAGCTGTCATTATTATTGTCTTTTAAAGGTTGTATGGAGGATTTTTTTTTGTTTTTTTTGTTTCAAGTTGTCAGTGATAGATTATAGATGCAGTAGCCTTGTAATTATGATGACCAAAAAAAAGAGAATAAAAATTCATCAACTCTGGACGTGGTGGGGCTAAACATTTGCCAATAGATAATGACACTGCCTCGTTATCTGTGAGCTGACAGGCTGTCAATCAATCTCCCTACGTTTCTAGCGCAAATGACTTGCCTGCGGTACGTGGTTTACGTACGGCTGTCACGCAGTCCACAGACGCAAGACGCACAGACGCTGTTTACTCCACCAACGCAACAGTTCTTAGCGGCTTTTTTTGACCTATATCTTCCTTCGCAGTTAACACAAAGTTTGTTGCAATGGCGACAAGAATCCAGGAGCAGTTAGCCGCAAAAGAAAGTCCGTTTTTTGAGGTCGCTGAAAGAAGAAGACAAGGGGAAAAGCAGCGAAGCCAAACTAAGGTGATTCTTGAAGATTCATTCCAGCGATGGCGCGACTGAAGCAGACGCAGGGTCTAAAGACTGACACACTGGTCCACAAATTACTCCTGGACAGGAAACTTCTGCTTATTATGAAAACATACTTTATTTCCAAGAGCTACACAAAACGTTTTCAGGACACGAAAGCGATATCCTATGTCTGAAAACATAATTTTCAAGGCAAAGAAAGAGTCCGCTTGCTGCTGCGTGTTGTAGCTAGTTCATTCGCACTGAATCTCCGCGCAACCTTCTCTGCACCCCTTTCCTGCTCCTGTCCCCGCTGCCCGATCTGCTCTTCCCCCTGCTCCTCACTTCTCCGTCTTGCCTAACCAACACTGTAGTTAGTTGTTTACAAGTCATGTGCAGCACCGGCTGTAAACAAACCTGTTTCTGGCGTAAGGAGGAGGCGGGAGAAGGCGTTTCTACGTAGGAGCTGTAGGGGGGGGGGGGGTGGTTTCACACATGCGCAACATTTGAAAAAGGACAAATAGTCGCTGGATTTCTCGTTCCTTGGAAAATCCTCTATACAACCTTTAAGTCTTTTAATATAGGCATTGATCTGGATTCTGATCACGTTTTTTCTGTTCTCCTGCTGGTCTTGGACTTCCTGTTGTAACACAGTAATTTCCTCACTGTAGGACAAAACTAACCAAAATCTAAGGGCCTGTTTACACGAGAAAACTTGCAGGTAAAAACGACAAAATATTTTATCAGAAGTGCCTTTCGTTTAGACGGTGACAGCGTTTTTGTGGCTTAAAAACTAAAATCTGAGAGATAGAGACAACTACAACTCCAGAGCCTCAGCTTCACAGAGAGTCCAGCCGTTCATCTGAGGGTTCAGAAACAGATTCATTTGGAATTGAGAATTATTTAAGGCCCCGT
>NW_026571070.1:10930866-11097866 GCF_026225935.1 Boleophthalmus pectinirostris
CAGGGCAGCGACCCGTGCTACAGGAAGTGCTCTTTAATCAATGCGATCCTAATGAACGGTAAACGATTTTGTCCTCTGGCCCGTGTCTTGGCCTTTAGCACCGTCCCGAGCCATAATGGGAATCCTGCTAAAACTGATTCTTTAAAGTCGCTCAGCTGAGGCACCGAGACACCGATACATCCTCCTGTCCATATTTGGTCGTGTGTCCTGTGCTCTGTCCTCGCTGCTTTGTGACGTGATTGGTGGATACTTCAGATACTTAAAAGTGATGATGTGATGTATTGCTTATTGACACCTATCTGAATTGAATTATAATGACCTATAAACATTAAAACTTAATTTCAGAAGTGTAAGAAGGTGGCTAAAATATTATGACTGCACAATACAAGCAAAAGAAGCACAAGTGGATAGGAATGTTACAATAACCAAAATATCGTGATTATCTTATTGTCAAAGCTCTCACAATAACATCGTGGACTGTCACAAAAAATCTGATTACAAGATTTTTCTCTTAAAAGTATTAAAACACAGGGAACCGCAAAGGCCATGACCCTTTACCCTTTACAAAGAACTGTTACTAAGCACTTTTAAATCATATTTCTTTGGAATATGACGTAATGATTCACACTGAAGACATGTCAGGGTATTTAAAAAGGAAAAATTAGCACTTGTACAATACTGTTGACCTGTCCAAAATATTGCAATAATTATTGTACCGTGAGATATCATGATAATATCGTACTGTGATATGCATATTGTGAAACTATTGTACGGTGAGATGCACATTGTGATGATATTGTATTATGAGATGTGTATCATGATAATATTGTACCATGAGATGCATATTATGATAATATCTTATAGTGACATGCACATTGTGATAATGTCGTACACTGAGATACGTATCATGATAATCTTGTACCATAAAATGCATATTATGATAACACTGTAGCGTAAGAGGCATATTGTGATAATATTGTATAGTGAGATGCACATTGTGATAATATGCATATCGTGCTACTGTACCGCATGATGCATATCATAATAATACTGTATCATGAGTTGCATAATGATAAAGCTGTACCATGAGTTGCATATCGTGATATTGTACCACAAGATGCATAGCATAATATTATTGTATAATATCGTATTATATGATTTGGATCATTACATCCCTAGTAGTGGATAATAGACAATATGTTAAGATGTTTTTTATACTATGTTTAGTATAGACAATTTTGTGGTCAAACGTGTCAAAATAAAATATTAACAGGGTCTTAATTAACACCAAAATAGGAATAAAATATAGATTTTTTATTTATTTATTTTTTAAATCATGCATAAAATCTGCTTTCTTAAACATTTTACTCAAAAAAATATGTTTGACTGATAACTTTGGGTTGTTATAATATATTTATTTTCTTGTAACATTGCAATATTCATATTTTTTCAATATAGTGTGTAGCCCTATACTAAATATATGTATATAAAAATAATAATAGTAATAAAACATAAAAAATACAACAAGAAATTTTATACAATATTTACTATTGCTGTATCTTTATGTTTCAGCACCATGGACAGCAACAACTCCCAGCACATTTTAAATATTGGCCTTTAGCAATTAAAATGAGAAAGATTATTTAACCAGCAGCATTAGAGCTAAGTAGAGGATACTTTCTGTATAAAGTTCACTGTATTGCTTAAAAATATACAGTATATAAAACAATAAGAGTGCATAAGGTCTACAGTTTAACTTCAGCACCACGGACAGCGACCACTTCCAAACATGATTATATTATATACTTTAAAGTTTATGTTTATTACTCAAGAGAACAGAACTGAGGGTGTTAATGAGATGGAAATTTATACATTAAACTAATAAATGTGTTTAAATAAATGCTTAAAAAGTTAGTTTGTTATCACACTTTATATGAGTGAAATCACCAAGAACAGAGAATACAAGTGTGCCCACCAGTTCTATTTTTCGTCCGTGTGGGAGGAACAATATGGACACTTTTTGGATATTAATAAAGATAACAAAAACATTACAAATTTTAAACCTCTTCAAAGTTTTGTCTGAAAACTTTCTCCGCATTTGAAGGTAAATGCCGCATTACATCGGTCAAACCCGGTTCAGTCGGTTCACACCTTCGGGACTTGTTCATGTTTCCCTTACAAATGCAAACTCGGGTGCATGGTGGGTAATTAAAGCTCATATAATGCAGAGATAGGCTCCTCTAGCGCCCCCTGGCTGTTGGAAAGTGTCCTGTCTTATCACAAAAGTATTGATCAGAGCCTGAGGAGGGACTGCAGCCGCTGAAGCTTCTTTTTTCTTTCTTTCTACAGAGGACAGAGCTCGAAGCAAGATGGAGATTTACTTATCCGAGATTTATTTGTCTGAAGATTCTTGAAATTAAAGGGCCCAAATTCCGTTATTTCCACCACAAACACACCCGGAGTTGTGTTTTGTTTCTTTCACACATGTTTAATACACTTTAAAACTCCAGTTCATGACATCACAAGGTGGAACAGAGCATTTTGAGCTTTGGAGATGCAGATAGACTAATAATAAAATGTTACTCAAACATGTGAATGAAACAAAACACCAGGTATGTTTTATTATAACATGTCTTAAAGCTCAAATTGATTTAAAGAGTCAATTTTGGTTAATATAGGACCTTTAAGTCTGAAAATACTGAGGCAAAATATTGGATAATAGTGGAAAATACATATTAGAAATGAATGTCGGTACAATTTGTAGTTGTTGAGTGGACAAACTGAGGCAGATTTAAATAAAAAAAAGCAGCTCATGTTGAAATACAATGGTTTAATTAAATTACAAAACAATATGTATTAATGAACCAAATGAAAACACTGTAAAAATACATGTATCATTGCTTGACTTGTTTTTCTTACTGGTTTGAACAAATAATTTCTATTTTTAAGATAAACTTATTTCACAGTACTGAGAAAAAAATAATAAATAAATGAATTTGAAAAACAAGAAAAAACAAAACAAAACATTGAATCCAAACTGAGATTGTAGCACATTTAAAAAAATATTAATAATACATACATTTAAATAAATATTCCTTATTCAAATCATAAAACATGTTCTGAACTCAAGTTATATTTCATAGGCTTTTTTTTTTTTTTTTTGCTAATACCATGGACAGAGACACAGCAGGTCCATGTTCTCTCTCTTCTCCTGTCCAAAACCAAACCAAGGTAGCTGTGTCCTTCTTTCTTTCTTTCTTTCTTCTTTCTTTCCCTCTCTTTTTTCAGTTTTTCTTTTTTCTCTTTCATTTTCTTTCTTTCTCCTTCTCTTTTTTCTCTCTATCTCTTTCTTATTCTCCCTCCTCCACCCTTCTCTCTCTCTCTTTCCCTCCCCCCTCTCTCTTTCTCTCTCACTGCCTCTCTCTCTCTCTCTATCTATCTATCTATCTATACTTCCACTATCTATTGATTATTTATAAAAAGAAACAAAACAAAACAAAACAAAAAAACAAACATGGTACAACAATCTAAATGCAAAATCTGGGGACAATTTCTGTGCAAGGAACACATTTTTCTCTCTGTCTGTCTTTTTTCTTTTACTAAAATTGTAAATTGTTCTTTTTGTTAACTGCTGAGTGGAGCTTTTCCCCTTTCTTGGGCTCTTTGTCCACTGGGTTTGCGGTTCGAATCCCGCTCTCGACATGAACATCAGAGCAGAGCGATCAGATCTATTGATTCACTGAATGAATGCTGCTGTTGTGTCCTTGGGCAAGACGCTTAACTTCTGCATCCAGTACATTGGTGTATGAAAGTGTGAAAAGTGAGTGGTTCCTCAATAAATAAAAAAATAAATAAAAAAACGGGGGGTTTTAATGCCGTAAAAATCTGTGAAAGTCTGTGTCCGGCCAGGAAATAAAATTATAAATCAACAAAAATTAAAAACTAGCCTTATGTTTTATTTTATTTATTTATTTTTGTATTATTATTATTATTATTATTATTAATAATAATAATAATAATAATAATAATAATAATATAATAATAATAATAATATTATTATTATTATTATTATATTATTATTATTATTATTATATTATTATTATTATTATTTTATATTAATAATATAATAATAATAATAATAATAATAATAATAATATATTCTTTTTAATTTTTTTATTGCAATTGTATGAACTGTGCATTTCCCATTACACTTGATAATCTCTCTATGATCCAGAATCTTCCTTCACATTCTGCCCTGTTTCTTATTAGCCCCAAATGAGCGCATTATTTACCCCACTCGGCTGTGTGGCGGGGCATCCGTGCATAAACCATCGCTTCAGTCTCACGCTGCCTCTCCAAGTCTGAAGGAGCTCACGGATAATGGGAAATTGATTTTAATGTCCCCCCCATATCTGTTTAAATATGATTAACAGTGAGCCCCACGCCGCATGTCAAATTAATAGTGACGCGAGGAGGGAAAAGCCGGTCAATAATCGACAAGATAAATACAGATAAGAGGGCGCGCCGGTGCTGTTACCACGAGAAAGCTAATCAGAGGCTATTTAAGCAAGTGTGAATGACAGTGGCTTTAACACAGACGCGCTCCCAGTGTCTAAAGACTCAAATCAGCCTCTCTGTGTGAGTCTGGTACAGGAAGAGGTCATCCACACGGACTTATTTCACTCTGTACTTACTCTACTCTCTGTGGACTACACTAAGAGAACAGCAAAGATAAATTAATATCACAGTTTTGTTTTTATTTTAAGGTCACGGCCTCTACATTTACTCGTGTTTGTGTTTTGTAATATTTTAGTCTTAATCCGTATCCGTATCCGTATCGCTCATTTGTTTTTCAAAAAAAAAAAAAAAAGAAATAAAATAAAATAAAATGAAATAACAACTATTTTCTTCATTATTTGTCTCCAAAACCAAAATAAAAACAAAATTGATAAAGATTTGTTTTTTCAGTTTTTGATTTTGTGTTTAAGTGAATAATGGAAAAAACTGATAATATTTTCCATTTTCGTGACTTAAACTGCAATGCTGGACTTTTGCGCCGCATACGGGCAGAACCAGGACTAAACTAGGTCTAAATCAGGACTAAACTAGGTCTAAACCAGGACTAAACTAGGTCTAAACCAGGACTAAACTAGGTCTAAACCAGGACTACACCAGGACTAAACCAGGACTAAATCAGGTTTAAACCAGAACTAAACTAGGTCTAAACCAGGACTAAACTCGGTCTAAACCAGGACTAAACTAGGTCTAAACCAGGACTACACCAGGACTAAACCAGGACTAAACTAGGTCTAAACCAGGACTAAACTAGGTCTAAACCAGGACTACACCAGGACTAAATCAGGTTTAAACCAGAACTAAACTAGGTCTAAACCAGGACTAAACTTGGTCTAAACCAGGACTAAACTCGGTCTAAACCAGGACTAAACTAGGTCTAAACCAGGACTACACCAGAACTACACCAGGTCTAAACCAGGACTAAACTCGGTCTAAACCAGGACTAAACTAGGTCTAAACCAGGACTACACCAGGACTACACCAGGACTAAACCAGGACTAAATCAGGTCTAAACCAGGACTAATCTTGGACTTGAGAGAGAGAGGGAGAACACCGAGTCCACAGAGCAGGATGTCTGCAAAGCACGATCAGGCGACGGCTGTGCTTCGTCCCGTGGGGCACGGAGCTTGGCCCTGGTCCTTTTGCCTCCGGGCCCCTGCTGGTTTACACAGGCGACACCTCTGACCACTCTGTCCTGGTTCAGTTCTAGTTTAGTCCTGTTTTAGTCCTAGTTCAGTCCTGGTTGAATCCTGGGATCAGTCCTGGTTTAAAAAAAAGGGGAGAAAAAGTAAGTTTCTATCTTTTATGTTTGGAAAGTTATGCACGGTTACATAAAACATATTCCCAGGTATTGTACACTATACCAGGTTAAGGATTCACCACAACACCAGATAAGAACACAGGGTTAGTGTTTGTTTGCTTTTGTTTGTTGTTGTGTGTTGTTTTTTGGTGTTTTTTTTGTGTGGTGTTGTTGTTTGATGTTGTTGTATATTGTTGTTGTAAGTTGTGTGTGTTGTTGTTGTTGTTGTTGTTGTTGTATGTTGTTGTTATGGTTGTGTTTGTTGTTGTGGTTATTGTTGTTGTCGTCATTGTGGTTGTTGTGTGTGTTGTTGTTGTTGTTGTTGTTGTGTTTTTGTGGTGGTTGTTGTATATATTTTTTGTGTTAAACAGACAATAATAACAGTGGACATTACAATAAAAATGTATTGCTATGTATTGTAAATGTAACATGTTTTTTTTTTTCCCCTGTCTTTTTTAAAATTGATCCAGAGCTTGAATCAAATGAAAAACAATAAAAAGTCTGGTTCATGTGAAGGGTAATGCGCAGGGAAATCACGTCTGTTAAACGCAAATTATCAGATTAAAAAACACGCAATCCTACAAAGACATTATATCCATCAGATCCAGAGATCCAACGGCATAATACCCAGAAGATCTCCCCCTAGAGGCCGCTGAGGGCAGTACAACATTAGCTCTGTTCCCTGACCCTCCGCCCTCCGCCGCTCCTCTGCTCTTCACTCTGCAACATTAAAGCCCCGATCAGAAGTGAAGTGCGCTCTAATGAAAACGAATGGCACGTTTGTATGTCGTTAGCGGGGTCTCCCAGGGAAGTGCGCAGGGGCGGCGGCCGGAGTTCAGCAGTGATTATGACGAGGTTAACGGCCGCGCTGACATAACTGCACGACTCCCCGTGTAAAAACGAGAGGAGGGAGCGGAGTGTTACTGTAGGCAGAACAGACACTCCTCAGGGTTAAAGGATCAACATTATAACTAGGGGTGTAAGTTTAATGCCATACTGTGGAACATTCCTGGCAACCCTAACTGAGCCAAAGTAATAATAACGTGCAGTAGTGTAACCGTAATCTGTGTGTCGTTCGTTCATTTGTTTTCAAAATAAAACCAAAAATAAGAAAACGAAAACACTAATATTTTCTTCATTATTTGTCTCCACAACCAAAATAATAATAATAATAATAATAATAATAATAATAATAATAATAATAATAATAAACGGATAATGGTTGTTTTCCATTTCCATGACTTAAACTGCAATACCGGACTGAACCAGGACTGAGACCGGGACCAGGACTGGGATCAGGACCAGACCGGGACTGAGACCAGGACCAGACTGGGACCACACCAGGACTAAGACTGGGACCAGATCAGGATTGAAACCGGAACCAGACTATGACCAGACCAGGACTGAGCCCAGGACTGAACCCAGGACCAGACTGCGACTGAGACCGAGACCAGACCGGGACTAAGACCGGGGCCAGACTGGGACTGAGACTCGGACTGAGACCGGGACCAAGACCAGGACTGAGACTGGGACCAGATCGGAACTGAGACCAGGACCAGACCGGGACTGAAAACAGAACCGAGACTGGGACCAGACCAGGACCAGACCAGAACTGTGCCCAGGATTGAGATCGGAACCGAGACCAGGACTGAGACTGGGACTGAGACCGGGACTGAGACCAGGACCAGATCAAGACCAGACCAGGACCAGACTGAGACCAGACCATGACTGAGCCCAGGACTGAGACCGGAACTGAGACCAGGACCAGACCAGGATCAGACCAGGACTGAGACCAGGACTGAGACCGGGACCCGACCAGGACTGAAACCAGTTTAGTCCTGTTTTAGTCCTGGTTCAGTCCATACCTGGCAAAAACTGAAAAAAAAAAACAACGAATCATTATCTGTTTTTTTTATTTTGGTTTTAGAGACAAATAATGAAGAAAATAATAGTTTTTTCATTTTCTTATTTTTGATTTTATTTTGAAAAACGCATGAACGAATGATACACGGATTAGCCATAACCAGAGAAGTTGCTCAGTGCACGTTTGAAGAGTGAAAGTTTGTTTGTTTTCTTATTATTTTATCAAAGCGTGCCACTGTTAATAACACCACACTGTCTCATGATCCTTTACTCTTTTATTAACAGTTTCTACGGCGATAATTCATTCCCTGACCATCCGTTTGTCACAGTCAGAGCGCTCTTACCTCCGCACCTTCACTTTTCATGCCGTGGCCCGACTGCAGCCCAGATGACAGCTCTCATAAGACTCATCTCAGCCTTTATAAATCAGCCTCTGCAGGACCAGCCTCTTTCTATCATCCATAACTTTCTCTTCGGACCCACTGCGACATTTATTGTGGATTTCGGAGAGATGGGCCTGTCCGTCGGGTGGGAGTCTCTCTGCTGTTTATATCCAGATCAATACTCAATTACTATGAGGAAGAGCCACTCCCTCTGACATTTTTGAGCGAAAATTATAGAGCGCCGCCATAACAAGTCTGTCATTAACTCGGCGCTGGAAGAGGAAGGTGGACTCAAGTGAGAAGTGATGAATTAACGGAGAATACTGATGTTGGAAAAGTACTTTAAAGGTGCTATATTACGTGGAATTGACTCTTATAATGGTGTTACTTCATCACAAACAGACCTGGAGTTGTGTTTTGTTTCATTCGCATGTTTCGGTAACACTTTATTATTAGTCTGTCTACATCTCCAAAGCGCAAAATGCTCTGTTCCAAGTTGTGATGTCATGTAGTGGTAGTTTTCAGGTTAACTACCTACTACTTTTTACTTTTTGTTTAGACGAGATGGGTAATTTCAGGGCTGAAATGATCCAAATGATTCTAGTGAAGGTGTGTGGAGTTTAAAAACACAGTGGAGCACTTGCTGTACTACACCACAAAAGAATAAATCTATCCAAGTTAAGAACATTTGAGTTAAGAAAGTTAAATCATGATTTGAGTAAAATTATCTGCCAATGGAACAAGAAAATATGAAAATACTAACCTGATTAATCAGCCGGTTTCACTTTGTAGAAACCGTCTGACCTTGCAGCATTAGGATTCGTTCGCTTGACAGTAGGCGGGTACTTTTTTTATTTAACCAATCGCTGCTATTTGGTCGTGAAGTATGTAATGCACCAAATCTCATAGGAAGAAGGGCAATGACGTCTTTCCCTTTGATAAAATTCACCAAACATTCTCTTTATTCCAGGTTTAAATCCTCGATCTCGGGAATCGTTGCCAACACAGAATGTCTGTCTTCGTCTACATCCATCTCGACCGCTTTGTTTACTGTTGTGCTGAACCACAAAAGGGACCCTGACAGGCGTTTGAGTTTGACGTCATGGCTTCACAGCTCTTCACTGATTGGGCAGTGCAAAAAAATCATATTTCACAAAAAAATCCAAATTGAGCATTAAGCCCTGGCTCAACCAGAATATCGGCTAAATCGATATCACAGAACCAGTGATGCCACTAACGCGTTACTTAGTAACGTGTTACTGTAGTTCGACTACTTTTTTCACTAACAACTGGTCTAACGCAGTGCTATTTCCAAACCAGTAGTCAGATGTAAGTTACTTATCTAATACACTGCGTTACTATGTTTGCGTTTCAGGGCGACGTAGGTTGTTTCCATTCATTTTCTTCCGCTTATCTTATTTTTTGGAGACGTGGGTTATGTGACCTCAAAGATCATATAAATCGTCTCTGGTGACATGTTTCCTATGATGTTACGTCATCTCTGCTCCGCCAAGAGTCAGATGTAAACAATGGAGGGAGAGAGGCACGACTTTTGCAGCTGGAAATACAAACAGCCGCAAAAGGTGGGGGATCAGCCGCTGCTGAAAGTAACTAATAAAGTAACTTGTAATCTAACTTAGTTACTTTTAAAAGCAAGTAGTCAGTAACTTAACTAAGTTACTTTTTAAAGAAGTAATCAGTAGTCAGTAGTCAGATTACTATTTCAAAGTAACTATGGCAACACTGCACGGAACTGATAACGGGTCCAGAAAATTGTTCAGTATCGGCACAGATATTCAATAGATTTAGACTTACACAGACTTTATTGATCCACAAGGGAAACTACTTGGAAACAAGGGAAATTATTTGGAAACACCAGCATTAGTATCGGTGCATCCCTAGTTTTACGGTGATGGGGGAAACCAGAGTGCTCAGAGAAAACCCAAATGCAAACTCCACACAGAAAAGCCTGAAGCAGCCTGGGAATCGAACCCACAACCATCTTACTGTGACTCAAGAATGCTAGTCAGAGTGCTGCCTAAAGACTAAACCAGGACTAGAACAAAACCAGATCAAGTCAACATCAAAATAAAAAAAAAAAATAGGACAAATGTGAACACCCTGGAGGTAAAAGTTGTTCAAAGATCCACTGCAGTACTGAAGAAATATACGGTAAAATAAACTCTTCTTTTTCTCTCCCACCTGTAAAACTCTCTGATACATTTTAAACAGCGAGCCTCAAACCTCCATGCATCCTCCCTGTTTTATTTCACCATTAATCTCCACAAAATGGCCGCCTCTCCTCGACATGACGGATGACCAGAGAAAACAATTTTCACCCTAAGAGGCTTTTAATTTGAAACCGCGAGAGCCCATTGACTGCACCTCCCAACAGCCCATCAATGCTAGTTTTTAATGCACTTCCTCTTTTGTTATGGAGAAGAATGGGGCGTCCTCACAGCCCCAGGTCCACATCATAAGTCAGTGTCTTCGATCTGTTAAATACCACACATTCACCATAAAAGGAGCCGGTCGATGGGGCTGGTGTGAATTACTCCATTACAGTGATTCTGGGTGATTTAGACAGAAGAGGCCGGACTCTAATCGCGCTCAGATTTGGATACTTAAGACCCCACGACCACTTCAGCCCAGAAAGTTTCAAGTGTGGGCAGGAATAACATTATTGCAGTGGATTTAGTTTTATTGGCAGTGATGTTATAAAACCAGGACTAAATCAAAACTGAATTAGACTAAATTTTTTTTTAAATATTAGCTGAAATATTATGTCCAAAAGTTACTTTAAAAGTTACTTTAAAAATGTCATGTTTGCTCATTACTCGTTACTTCTTTAAAAAGTAATCCCTTTGTCACCGGTTCTGTTTATTGTATTTATGGACAGAATTTCTAGGCGCAGTCAGGGGCCGGAGGGGGGCCGGTTTGGGGACCACAGGATTTCATCTTTGCTGTTTACAGACGATGTTGTCCTATTGGCTGCATCAAACCAGGACCTGCAATGTGCACTGGGGCGGTTTGCAGCCGAGAGTGAAGCGGTTGAGATGAGGATCAGCTCTACTAAGTCCGAGGCCATGGTTGCTCTCTCCGTGTGGGTGGAGAGTCCATGCCTCAAGTGGAGGAGTTCAAGTATCTCGGGGTCTTGTTCATGAGTGAGGGGAGGACAGAACGTAATCCCTTACTTTACTTAGTTTACTTAGTAAGTTTTTCTTAGTAAGTTCTTGCAAACCGTCTAGTGTATTCTGATTCCTGACCTAGTCGCTACAGAGAAATTAAATTGAGCGGAAGCTCTAGGTGGCGCCAGCCTGGCAAAAGCAACATTTCTTCGACAATGAACAATGAACGAAGCAACAACTTTGTCCACCACTTGTTTAGTTACCTGATGAAAATGAAGCTATGCTCGACTCAGCTGAGTGGGCAGAGTCAATATCAGATCTGTCCATGGGAAAAGTAACGTTGTGCCGAATTGAAAAAAAAAAACAACAACAACAAAAAAACATTTCGTTAACAAGTTTCCATTAGTACCACGTTACCCAAAAAAAGTTGTTACATTACTGTAACGCATTACTTTGTATGTATGTTTATATTTATATCATATGTATGTACCATAGAGTGTATAAAAGAAGTGGACTAAGTGAGTGCGACGTCACCCACAGTGTTCAGCTCCACTCAAATGAAACTCGATGCTCATAGTTACAGGAGTGAATCTGGAGCGAGGCTCTATGTTATGAATATGACTTTTTTGACGAACAAAATAGCAAAAAAAAAAATTCAGGATCATTTTAAGACCAAAATGACAAAGCTGACTGCAGCAGTTACAGAGAGAGGAGTCACAGGATCCAAATGTAAGTCAACTGGAGCCAGAGTCAGGAGGAACCGCAAGAGTCTCCTGGTGAACTTCCTATTTGGCATGTACACATATACTCACATATACAGTCTGTGGTATATACTATGTTAACACGTTACACCCAACACTGATTATGTCACCTTTTTATGTAAAGCAACACAGTGCAACTTTCTGGAGGTGGGATTTCTCCTGACTCCATGGAAATAGATAGTGATGGACGAATGAGACGGAGCTCCGGAGCACGTCTCATTCTTTCTGAAACAAATTGCTCCGAAGCGCTGCCTCGGAGCTCGTCTCGCAGCAGCCGCTCACGTGACCAAAGTGTGGAAGTGTCGGTCCCTCCCCCTACCGCTTCACTCTGCGTGTCAATCGCTTCAGTGTATCGAAGCGTTTCATTGGCTCAGCGAATGTTCCGCTCTGTGATTGGTTCAAGTGCTTCAGAGTGTTCAGGGCACTTCTGTGGTTTGACAAGCGCTAAACTGCTACAGTATAAAAAGATGCACCAATATTTTTTTTAAAATGATGGGTAATGAGGAGTACTGTGTGACGTTAGTGATGATTTTGGTCTTTTGGCGACTTTTGGCATTTGTTTCATTTTCGATGGCATCTACAAGTGGAAAAAAGCGATCCACCGAACAAGGAAACACCTATTTTCTTATTTACAGCTGCTATTTATGTTGCTCTTTACATATTATATTAAATCATCATTGTTGTTGTTAATAGTCCAATGAGATTCATTTGGTCTTCCAATATTCTATGTTATTAGGTTCTTTTTTTCAGACCTAGAGTGTTATTTCATACCTGACAGTTTCGACTGCTCACTAGCGTCTTCCTCAGAGTGGTCACGTGATGTTGCTGTGACGTGTCCAGTCCATTGCAAAAGAGAGAACCACGTTATGGATTGGGATGGAGCAAACATCATTGGGACAGAGGAAAACAAACATCGCCACTGGATTAAAGAAGCAATCGAAATAAGGAAACGTGCCCACAGGACTGTAAACCGGGACGAGGGGGCTTTTTTACTCTCACACACCTGGGATGCTGTCCTGAGGAAGTCGGACTGCAGATGGCGCTGTCGTCCTGCCTCCACCGGTAGGAAGACAGCGCCAAAACCTGTTTAAATCAGCTGACTGGACACGTCACAGCAACATCACGTGACCACTCTGAGGAAGACGCTAGTGAGCAGTCGAAACTGTCAGGTATGAAATAACACTCTAGGTCTGAAAAAAAGAACCTAATAACATTGTTGTTGTTAGGTACGGTGTCGCTCTGCACACAAGTATTGTCTTACACTAACAATACTTCATCGACGCTGAGACACCTGCGTGACAATGGTTAAATTTGTCCACTAGAGGTCAGTGTTTCTCCGAGGCCTCAGACACGTCGAACCATTTGAGACAAAATTGCGACTGAGGTGTCAATGCTTCACGAGGCTCCATTCGCCCATCACTAGAAATAGACATTTAAACCATACTTCATAACATTCTCAAAGGAGACAGACAGTTTTTTTGCCATATTGTTGAAGAGTATAGCCAAACATTTTTATGGGAAGAAGCAGGAGAAGGCCAAATAAGAGTTAAGTTTGTGGAGAATCTGCTCACACCAAACTGAAATGTGTAGTACTCTGAAAGTGATAGGACTTTAGTAAAATCCAGTTGAGAGAAAAGCACAGACATCTTTCCTGTACACAAAAGAACAGAGCTCTTACCTTCTGCACGTTTTTCACAGATAAAATAGTCCTGTCATATTGGTGCACAAACCTTAACGCAGTGACATGACTAACTGTAGCCCTCTTTATTGTCACTCGTCAAATTTTTGTTATGCAACTTTTCTTTTTCAAAACTGACTCAACTCAACTCAATAAAGTTTGCCTAAGTCTAAGTCAAAGTTAATTTTTTTCCAGTTTATAACACACGAGAACAAAATAATAAAACAATGTACCAAGCATAAGACATTTAAAAACAAACCAGATTCATCATAATGTTTTCTGACAGGTGGTTCTGCTCGTGTTAAAGTGAGCGGACAGATGTGGGCAGATGTGAGTCCAGTGTCATAACAGCCCAGTGTAACGACATAAGAACAGCTCAGTGTAAGAACAGTGTGTCCGACGAGGAGCTGTCGTCCCTCTGCACAAACACACAGACCCCGACATAAAGAGGACGCAACACGAAGTCCGACTGTCCACATGCTCTCAAAAGTTAGTGCAAGTTTGAATCAAAAAACAGATCAGAAGGCAAGAAATCTTAAAATATTCTGTGTATAATTTGCAGAAAAAAAGTTGATGTTGAAGTGTTAACATTTACTCTTCGCCTCTCGGTGTTTTCAAAAGTCAGATCTGTTTTAGGGCAATAAAAATATTATTAAATTCTTTCATGTGCAAATCCTCTCAACTGTTCTGAAATACATCATAAAGTTATACGTATCTGTGTCTAGGAAACATTTCATGCAACCATAAAATGACTAGATCATAAACCCAAATAAATCAATCAATAAAAGCACTTAAAGTCACAGCATGTAACTTTTTGGAGATGTGGAAAGTTACCTGTGTGATTTAGTGCACTTCCAAACATTCGCCGTGGACATAGATTTTTTTTGTTTTTGGTTTATGCCAAAGGAACAACATTTCCATGGAAACAAGCAGGAAGAGGCCAATAAAGAAGAACAAATGTGCAACAAACAAAACAAAACAAATCAAAAATCTAAATCATGCTTTTATTTTAGTTTATTTTTGGGGTATAAACTTTACAAACTATTAGCCAGGCTGGTGCCACCTAGTGCCTCCGCTCAATTTCATTTCTCTCCAGCGACTAGGTCAGGAATCTGAATACACTAGACGGTTTGCAAGAACCTCGGATGATGTAGACCGCGCACCGGCCAATCAGTGAAGAGCTGTGAAGTCCTGGCGTCAAACTCAAGCGTCTGTCTGGGTCCCTTTTGTGGTACAGCACAACAGTAAACAAAGCAGTCGAGATGGATGTAGATGAAGACAGACATTCTGTGTTGGCAACGATTCCCGAGATCAAGGATTTAAAGCCGGAACAAAGAGAATGTTTGTTGAATTTTATCAAGGGGAAAGACGTTATTGCCCTTCTTCCTACAAGATTTGGTGCATTACATACGTCACAACCAAATATCAGCAACTGTTTAAATAAAAAAATGACCCGCCTACCGTTGAGCCAACAAATCCTAATGCTGCGAGGTCTGACAGTTTCCACGAAGTGAAACATATCATGGCTTTAACCCTCTCAGGCTCAAATTAATTTTTAGTATCAGGAAAAATCTGATATTTGGGGAAAATGATAATATGGGGTTGTAATATACAATCCTGACTTTTTTATCCTTTGTAAACAAAAAAAGTATTTTGCACTTCTGGCAGGCCGTTTGCGTGGAGCCGTTCTTGCACAGTCTGCATCGTCCATGTTTATCAGCATGGATGGGAGAAAAGGCTCCTGAGTAAAAAAAGCTCATAAAATATGGATGTGGAGTAAGTAGGTAATTGGAATTTAGCTGTTGCAAATCTGCAACGCCTGCCTGGAGAGAGTTAAAATCTCTTCTCTTCCAAACATAAAGCTGTTTCTAAAATTTGTATTCAAGTATTGTACTTTTACTTTTGTACTTTGTTATTTTCCACCACTGATTTTACTTTTACTTGAGTTTTTTTTTTGTTTTGTTTTTTTTTTTGCTCCAGTATTTGTACTTTTACTTAAATAACAAAATTCTCATTCATAATCTAAGCATTTAAATGGAAAGTTAAACATAAAGTGTCTGTATAAAGCAGACCATTATAAGCTAAGAAAATGTCTCGTATCTTTTTGGTTGGGGGTCTGTCACCTGCTTGTTTCTATGGTTACATCATTGTTTTGCCTGGAATGTTCCACAGTATGACATTAAACAGCTCTACTTTACATTTATCCAATTGTAGGTGGTTTTAGAGCTCAAAAATATATAGAAAAACATAGAATTCTGACTTTGAGCAAGGGTGCATCTCCACAGATCTGACCTGTACCTTGGTCCGGTTTCATCTCCATGGAGAAAACCGTTTGACGGACCACCAGAAAAGTTACACAGTGCACTTTCCAAACAAAAGCCGGGACACAAACGCATTAGATTACATTCAAACGTATCAATACAGTAACCCTTTAATATCTGCAATTCAGTGAAACATAATAACACAAATGATAAACCTGCTTTTTTTACCACGAATGATCCCCTTAAAAGCTTCAAATTCACCTTTCACTAACTCAGAAATACACACCTGAGTGATAAAATTATAGGGCTGCTGATTACGCATTCTCATCCAACAGCAGTTATTACTTATCCGGGCCGCAATTGGTAATAATATGGCAAAAATAGTGAAAAACACAGCAAAGGAAATGTGCCTTGCCCCGTAGAGAAAGAGCTATGGCCTCAATCAGCAGGTTATTGTGTAAGCGTCAGTCATTCTAATCAGACCATTGTAGGAGCTGCTTTTTTTTTTTTTTTCTACGTCGGAGCTGGTCGCGCTGGTCTTACAACGTGCCGTGCAAAGTTTCAAGTGATTGCGCAGAGAGGAATTTGTGCTTTTAGATGGTGATTCAAAATAGTTTCTTTGGATGTAGTGTATAGACGATAGAGGAGAATGGAAGAGCGGACGACAATGCTGCTGTCAGTGTTTATTTGTTCACTTTAAAACTCAGATTTTATAGTGGATTTTTAAACTAAATGGTCACAAACGTGGTAAATCGTGGTGAAATAGATTAGGTCTTTACTTTCTCTACAGGTTTATTTGGTTAATATAGAAGGAACTGTTTGAAATATTAAATTATCAGCTGAATAATGCGCAAAAGTCCGGCATCTGGGAAATGGGAATCTTTTTTTTTTCCATTATTCATTTAAACTAAATCGAAAACTGAGAAAACAAATCGTTACCTGTTTTTTCATTCTGGTTTTTTGGAGACAAATAATGAAGAAAATAGTTGTTTTTTATTTTCTTATTTTTGGTTTTATTTTGAAAAACGAATGAACTAATGGTATTACAACTACTACAAAAACTACTACTACTACTACTACTACTACTACTACTACTACTACTACTACTACTACTACTACTACTACTACTACTACTACAAAAACTACTATTACTACTACTATAAAAACTACTACTACTACTACAGCTAATACAAAAACTACTACTACTACTACTACTACTACTACTACTACAAAAAACTACTACTACTACTACTACTACTAAACTACTACTACTACTACTACTACAGCTAACTACAAAAAACTACTACTACTACTACTACTACTACTACAAAACTACTACTACTACTAACTACAAAAAAACTACTACTACTACTACTAAAAACTACTACTACTACAAAAACTACTACTACTACAGCAACTACTACAAAAAACTACTACTACTACTACTACTACAGCTAACTACACTACTACTACTACTACTACTACTACTACTACTACTACTACTACTACACTACTACTACTACTACTACTACTAGCTACTACTACTACTACTACTACTACTACTACTACTACTACTACTGAAACTACTACTACTACTACTACTACAAAAAACTACTACTACTACTACTACTAACTACTACTACAACTACTAACTACTACTACTACTACTACTACTACTACTAACTACTGACAACTACAACTACAACTACTACTACTACTAAAAACTACAACTACTACTACTACTACTACTAATAATAATAATAATAATACAAAAACTACTATTACTACTACAACTAAATAAGCTAAATATGTATGTGAGTTATTGTACAGTTGTAGGGAGTATTATCTTTTACATAAGGGTGAGTTGTTGTACAGTTGTAGGGAGTATATCTTTATTACTACATAAGGGTGAGTTGTTGTACAGTTGTAGGGAGTATTATCTTTTACATAAGGGTGAGTTGTACAAGTGTAGGGAGTATTATCTGCTACATAAGGTGAGTTGTTGTACAGTTGTAGGGAGTAGTATACATTACATAAAGGTGAGTTGTTGTACAGTTTTTCCACATTTTTAAAACAGTAAAAAATCAGGTACAGTGCCTTTAAAACCGACTAAAATCTAAATTTAAAATGACAAAGTGCTGCTGAGGGCCACAGATACTTTCGCCTGAATCACTTATGACACCTTGATAAGGCAATTAGAGAGTAATTATTTTAACAAGTGGCAGTAGAGCAAAAAATTATCCCGGTTTTTGTGCTGAAATCAGTTGTGAGTGAATGGCCTATCTCTCATCAGCATCTCATTAAGAGCCACAGCAGAAGGATGTGGACAGATTTCTATGACAAATGCAATTAGTGCCCCAGAGCGAGCAGAGGGACCACATCTCGCCAAGGCCCCTCTGTGGATCACATGTTTATTCAGCTCATAAAACGTAATTGTGTTTGCAGACCATTTGTACACAATTGAAGGAGACTGTATTTTATCAAAGGTCCCTTAACCCTAATTTACTTCTATGGGGTATTAACTGCTAACCCATAACATATTTGGAGCGCCGTTTTACCTCGCCGTGCTCGCCGAAAACAGTGCATTAACATGTTTTATGAGTTTCACTTTGGTTTTTAACGAGTCTCTCCTTTGCTCTTGCCGCTAAGTCAGTCAATCAGTCAGTTGTTGTGTACAGTTTTGCTCCTGCTTTTGTAAATTTATGGAGGATTGTCATGAGGGAGAATGGCTGATGAAGGCTTATAGGCTGAGCATGGACAGAATCCTATAGTTACTGTATTTCTCAGACTATAAGTTGCACTTTTTTTCATGGTTTGGGTGATCCTGTGACTTATACTCCAGCCACAAGAGGCTCTCTACGTTTGTGTACTCCTGTACCACTGTCACTTCGCTCTACTGCGCATGTCTCCTGCAGAAGAAAGAGAAAGAGCCACCGTCCTGTCTCATATAATGTCAGTCGATAGCACCATTACTTCTGTATTACGGACAATTTAAAATTTAAACAAACATAAAGACAACCAAAACCATGTTGGGATTCAGAAAGGTCAGAATAATTCTAACTGGAACTGATGCTGAGTCTGACGACAGCTACACAGAAGAGGAAGCGGCGCTCTGTTTACAAAGAAGAATTCAATGGATTTAGTGATTTGGAGTGAGATGGAGAGTTTGTTAAACTTGTTCTGTTCTGTTGTTTATGTTATAATTATCTGAATAATGTTCATATGTGACGTTAACAGTCTGTTGTTCTCTGTTCTATTGTTATTACTAGAACTTGCCTTTCAAGATGAAATGTCAGTTCCTGGTCTCTGATTTTATAAAAATAAATTTCCCCCAAAAGTGTGACTTAGATATGTTTTTTTTTTTTTTTTTCTTCTTCTTCTTCATTACACATTTTTTTGGCTGGTGCAACTTATACTCCAGAGCAACTAGTTTGAAAAATACGGTAAGTGTAAGGAGCGTTCAAACAGGGCCATGGAGAGATCACTATATTACATAGACATGTATGGATGACATCTTGAAGCTCTTTGATGAAGGAACAGCATTACAACTACTACTACTACTACTACAACTAATACAAAAAAATACTACTACTATTACTAGTACTAGCACTAGCACTACAACTAATACAAAAACTACTACTGGTAGTACTACTACAAGTAATAAAAAAAACTACTACTGCTACTACTACAACTAATACAAAAACTCCCACTACTAGTACAACTAATACAAAATCTACTACTACTACATACTACTACGACTAATACAAAATCTACTACTACTAGCAGTACTACAACTAATACATGGAAATGTCATTGTTTTTTCTGGAATATTTTACAGTATGGTATTAAAGTTTGACTTACTACCGGTAATTTCATTTTTTCTGTTTTCTTGGAAACCAAACCAGACCAAGTTACTAGACCAATCACAGTCAGAATCCATGTTTTTCTAGATATCTTTGAGCTATGAAACCAGGTAGAGCTGTTTAATGTCACACTGTGGAACATTCTAGTAAGAGCAATGACATGGGTGATGGACCACCAACCAAAAAGTTCCATAGTGCACCTTTAAACACACTGTCCGTATTAAAGCTAATTTTATCACATTAAAGTCACCAAAGTCGACTCAGTTTTCCTGCCTAATGTTTTTACAGGCTTTTAACTTGAAATTCATAATAATCTCCAAATCACGGCTCGTTAATTATGAGCTATAATTAGTGTGAGATGAGCTAATGATAAGAGACAATTATGGTAGAGATGCATTGTTCGTAATCAGGCTGAGATATTCAAACTCAGCTCCGTCTAACTGTCTGTCATCAACACGGAGGATAACTCAAGCTTTATGCAAATCCACAATCATTCAACTGGAAAAGCAACTACTCTTTATTTGTTTCAACCCTTTTAGATTTAGTTTTTTTATTTTTATTTTAACTCTGTCCAAATTCTAAAATGTGTGTTTGATTGGGATTCAATTTTAGCTTTTTGTTATGCAAGTCTTGGTGATAGTTTTCTGTATTCCACTTTTCTCTAACTCCTAATACTGCAGTTACAGATGCTACTACAACTACTATAAAAACTACTACTACTACTATTACTACAACTGATACAAAAACTACCGCTACTACAAGTACTAATACTAATACATCTACTCCAACTAATACTACTGTTACGGCTGCTATACAAACTAGTAATATTAATACAAAAACAACTACTACTACTAATACAAGTACTAATACTACTACTACTACAACTAACTACTACTACTACTACTACTACAAACACTACTACTACAACTAATACAAAAACTACTACTACTACTACTACTACTACTACTACTACTACAAAAACTACTACTACTACAACTAATACAAAAACTACTACAAAACTAATACAAAAACTACTACAAAACTAAAAACTACTACTACTACTACTACTACTACAAACACTACTACTACAACTAATACAAAAACTACTACTACTACTAACTACTAAAACTACTACTACTACAAAAACTACTACTACAAAACTACTACTACTACTACTACAAACACTACTACTACAACTAATACAAAAACTACTACTACTACTACTACTAAAACTACTACTACTACAAACTACAAAAACTACTACTACAACTAATACAAAAACTACTGCTACTAGTACTACAAAAACAACTACTACTACAAAAACTACTACTACTACTACTACTACAAACACTACTACTACAACTAATACAAAAACTACTACTACTACTACTACTACTACTACTACTACTACAAAAACTACTACTACAACTAATACAAAAACTACTACAAAACTAATACAAAAACTACTACAAAAACTACTACTACTACTACTACTACTACTACTACTACTACTACAACAAACACTACTACTACAACTAATACAAAAACTACTACTACTACTACTACAAAAACTACTACTACAACTAATACAAAAACTACTACTACTACTACTACTACTAAAAAACTACTACTACAACTAATACAAAAACTACTACTACAACTAATACAAAAACTACTGCTACTAGTACTACAAAAACAACTACTACTACAAACAAAAAACTACTACTACTACAACTAATACAAAAAACTACTACTACTATTACTACTACTACAAAAACTACTACTACAACTAATACAAAAACTACTACTACTCGTACTACAAAAACAACTACTACTACAAACAAAAAACTACTACTACTACAACTAATACAAAAAACTACTACTTCTACTACTAATACAAAAACTGCTACTACTACTGCTACTACTACTACTACTACTAATAGTGATACTTCTGCTATCAGAACAACTGCTACTAATACTAATATAAAAAATACTATAACTGCTACTACTACTGCTACTACTGTTACTGCTACTAATACTAAAATAAAAATACTACAACCGCTACTGCTGCTACTGCTACTACTACTACAAGAGCAACTGCTACTAATACAAAAATACTGCAACTGCTGCTGCTGCTACAACTGCTGCTGCTACTACTACTGCTGCTGCTACTACTACTACCACTACTACTACTACTACTACTACTACTGCTGCTGCTGCTGCTACTAATGCTAATACTACTGTTACTGCTGCTATCAGAACAACAGCTGGTAATACTAATATAAAAATACAACAACTGCTACTACTACTACTGATACTGCTACTAATACTAAAATAAAAATACTACAACCGCTACTACTACTGGTAGTATTACTACTACTGGTACTTCTGCTATCAGATCTGCTATCAATACTAATATAAAAAAATACTACAAGTGCTTCTACAACTGCTACTACTGCTAATACTACTGTTACTGCTACCGATACTAAAATAAAAATATTACAACCGCTACTACTGCTGCTACTACTACTACTACAAGAGCAACCACTACTGCTATCGGACACAAAAATACTACAACTGGTGCTGCTGCTGCTGCTACTACTACTACTACTACTACTACTAAGAGCAATCACTAAAAAAAAATGCTTATACAAAATGGTACTTCTACTATTACTACTATTGCTGTTAAAACTTCTACTACTACTACCATACTACCTATTCGCCAACCTATATTTTACATTAATGTATTACAAATTAATGCGTGGCGTTTTTTGAATGTAATTGTCTACTACGACTACCACTACTACAACTACTTCTGATACTACTACTACTACTATTACTACTACTGCTGTCACATAATCCCTTTAAAGAGTCAGTCTGCACATCCATGTAATTGTGTTAGCGTGAGGCGTCCCTTCGGCCTGTACAAAGCGGCGCATTCGGAGTCTTTATCTAATTTATGCATCTGTAGAAAATGTACTGGCGCGGAGGCGATGGCATTCATTAACCTTCGCACAGTCAGACGTTTGATTGGAATATGGCATTTCCTCCTTCAAAGCGCGTTTCATTCCCTCGCCCAATTCAAATACTTCAAATATGTAATTAAATGGTATTTGACTTCAGTCGGTGGGTTTCTGTATGGTAATAACTATACCTCAGTGCAGCTTTGTGCATGGAGCAGACACACAGACACACAGACACAGCTGAGATGATATTCTGGAAGTGTTTGGAAAATAAGGTTTGAAATGTGGGAAGTTTCAAGGATTCGTCTTGGAAAATAAGACGGTTTAAAGGTGCGCTGTGGAACTTTTCTAGTGGACGGTTTGTCTCCTGCTTGACAAAAATGCTGTGTTATCTCATGGCTTAGAAATGGTCCTTTCACTCACGTCTTTGGGGTTGAATAATGTCAGCACTTTCTGAAGTTATAGTGTGACAAAACAAAGTGTTTCATTTGTGCTAAAGGTGAAGACACTGAACTTTGTGCCAGTTCTTGTTTCATGTGGATAGGTGCTGTAATTACAGATATATTGACCATAAATCAGGTCAACAAATTTGTAATCTGACAGTTTAAAAGCAAATTCTGATCTGTCCCTCGACTCACTTTTAAATGGGTTTTATAGATACTTTTAAATAGTTTCATAGAGCCATTGCTATAGTAACTACCATGATTTCTGGACTGTTGAGTGCACCTGAAAATAATCCGCAGGTGTCCACATCTTCAAGAACATTTTCAAGTTCAGGCCGCCTGCTTTTATCGCCTCTGAAAGTTCGAAGAAAAGTCAGTTCGTCACGCTGCCGTCGCCAAAATCTCACCATCGACTCACTGATGCCAAGCCCACGTGCAGCAGCTCTGTTTCCTTCTTCCACAGCTTTTACCTTTGACTTAAAAGCTGCATCATCTGCATTTCTTCGTGTGTTTTCCATGAGGAGGGTGTGTGCATGAAGCGCAAAATAACTGTTCAAAACACAATCAAACGAGCATCTTCCTCGGCGCATCACCCCATCTCTTCTTGCTCTCTACTGCGCATGTCTCCTGCAGAAAGAGCCACTTTCCTGTCTGTATCATGTCAGTGTCTCGTAGGATTTCAGCGGTTTTCAGACTCTCCCGGGGTCGAGGTTAATTCTATCAGCCAGGTATGAGTGGATGTCCGGCTGCTGAAGTTTGAGACGTTTGTTCTCGTCATTTACGCACTCGCCTGAATTTAACACATACAGGTTAAACGTATCCCCCCTCACTAATGTTCATTTTGCATCGTAACTTATTGTATCCCACAACAATAAACTGTTTACTGTTGCAAACCAAACCAAAGAAGAAAGAAGAGATATGTGAATGGACAATGTGCCAAACAAAGAATCAGTCCATATATTCACTCCATCATTGCATAAGACACAGGGTTCAAAGCGTGAGAAAAAAAGAAGTGTTTTATAGTCCGGAAATTACGGTAACAACTCCAAACAAAATATATCTCTTGAATAAAATAAATAAATAAAGTGTTCAGAACGCTGCAGATAAAGCTGAAACTTATGAATAGGGATTTTCAAATGCTGTGATGTCAGGTGAACATTTATTATTTGTCCTCACAATCCTCAAACTTTACACAAACACTGTGTTTCAGAATTATACAAATAGGGCTGTTGCTATGGTGATTAACAATTTAAAACAACATATTATTATATCCTTTCAATGGGGAGAAAAGTAAGTCCTTAAAATATTGCATATAATGGGAAATTGGATGCTCTGATGTCCTGTGAAGTCACCAACATTATCCATGGATTTCAGAATGATGAAAAATTAGAACCGTTGCCATAGCGATTAACAATTTATCGCACCAAAATATTGCATCGTTTGAATGGGAAAAAAACAGGAACAGGAACAGGAAGCTAAAACCCTATTGCTATTCTTCACAATCAAACTGACATTATAAGTTACAGTGGAGTCGTCTGTACTTCTCGGGGTTTTGTCCTTTGCGTTCTGGTCTTCTCTCCTCAAAGTGTCTCTAATAAACCCTGACGTGTGCACTTTCTCTCCTCCATTACTCCCTTCATCATCATTGGGCCTAATTATCTGATCCTTGAGTTATGGCCCGCCCCGGACACTGACCTTGGGCTGAAGAGTTGGAGAGAGACAGATGACAGTTGAGTTTGGAGAGAATTGGAGGTTACAGTGATGGGAAAGCTTCTATTGTATTATTATATTATTGTAGCTTCTGTATTAGGTCTGGAGAAATATGCTCTAACTTAGACTGCAGCCTGAAGTGACCCAAATCAGATTTTTCACCCTCATGCACCTTGGATATGTGCTCCTAAAACCGATACATATCCGATCTTTTGACATGTGACTTAAGTCTGAACGGCCAGGTCACATTCATCCCACCTACACGTCAGGCTCGGAGTCTAGTGAAAGGAGGGAAAGCGAGGGTAGCGAGTTCATTCATATTTGGGGGGATCGGTCCTGGCTCCAATGTCAATAAAAAATAAAGAGCCTGTGAGCCAAATACAAGGAGGCTAAAGACTCAAACAAACGAAGCCGCCGTGGACGTGTAACCTATCCATTTTGCAAAGAAATGGAGAAAAGCCCAATGTTTAGGCGACTTCCGTAAACACTGAGCGTACTTGCTGTGTGTGATGTCATTGTGTCCTCCAATCCACATGTGGGACACTTTTGGGCCGTTTAAGGTTTACACTGGAGATCACATACAAGTCGCATTTAATTGGAAGTGTGAATGACTTCGCGAAAAAATCGGATTTCACAAAAAAATCCAAATTGAACATTGAGCCCTGCAGAATGAACGGAGCTTTGTATATGTGCTCCTAAAACCGATACATATCCGATCTTTTGACATGTGACTTCATGGAGGGAAAGCAAGGTTACCAAGTTGGTTAATATTTGGGGGGATCGCTGTGTTCAGGCCAAATTGGAGGGGTCTTATCGAAAGCGAGCGTGGTTACAGGTGGTCCTGGTTCCAATATCAACAAAAAATAAAGAGCCTGCAAGCCAAATCAACAAAGCGGCCGTGGACGTGTAACCTGTCCATTTTACGAAGAACTGGACCTTATTTTTTGTGAAACAAGCCCATTGTCAAGATGACTTCTGTAAACACTGAAAAAGTGGTGGAACAGATAATGTGGCTGTGAAATCCCTAATTCGAAGTGACATAAAAACGAAAGATGGTGCAACAGGCAGGAAATGGAAGCAGTTTTTGGGAGTTTTGGTGATATTACTTAAAAAACAGTGCAGCGCGGGACACATTTTGAGTGTGGGTGGGATGATAAACTGCAATCCCGCAAACTAAATATGAGTGGAAAGTAAAATACAAATGATTAATTTATGTCTATAACACTACATTTGTGCTGGATACTTTATTTGACATTAATAAAAACATTTTATGCAGCCTAAGCTTGTGCACATTTTAAACAATTCCTTTCCACTTCTCTGTGTTTAATAGAGCTTAAGAAAGCGAATGTCTCCATCTTGCTGGATTTGCGGGCAGGACAAAATATCGCAGATGCGGGTGGGAGGGGGAATGAAAATTACAATTCTTTGCGGGCGGGAGCGGGACTGACAATACTGTTCCACGCAGACTTCTAATTCAGAGGAAGCAGCAATGTCATCGTAGCTGCTGTGGTGTAAGAGGAAAGTTGTGGCAAAGGGGCGAGGAAAGGCAGGGGACGAGCCGACAGGAATCGTGCCGACAAGGAAGGCAGTAGTAGAAGGTAGTCGCCAGGTCCATCGTATAACGGTGACGCCTCCTCCAAGATGTGCCATAAAAACTGTAAATTACAGTCGTACTGGTTAAAAGAATTTGAGTACCATATTATTTTCCCAGTTTTGCTGAGTGACTATTTTGTGAGGAAGGAATTAATGGTCTCAAATAAATGCCTGGTCTATGTTATTAGGTTCTTTTTTCAGACCAAGAGTTTGTTTATTCATACCTGACAGTTTTCACTTCCTCAGAGTCAAGTGATGTTGCTGTGTCATGTCCGGTCAGCTGATTTAAACAGGTTCTGGTGCTGTCTTCCAACTGGTGGAGGCAGGACCACAGCGCCATCTGCAGTCCGACTTCCTCAGGACAGTATCCCAGGTGTGTGAGAGTAGAAAAGCCCCCTCGTCCTGGTTTATCGTCCCGTGGGCACGTTTCCGTATTTCGATTGCCTTTTTAATCCAGCGACGTTTGTTTTCCTCTGTCCCAGTGATGTTCATCCCATAATGTGGTTCTCTCTTTTAAAGTGGTCAGAAATGGTCAATTTGTGTTGTTCCTGTTCTGTTTTGTGTTTTGTTTCTCTTGTGCACGCCTTCACCGTTTCCTTCTCACATTCTGTTCTGTGTTGCTTTTTCCTACTGAACGCCCTCCCTGTGTCTCCGATGTGTGTTTTGTTGCAGGACATGCAGGGTATTTCATATATGACATTACATTTACGCTCTGGTTCTATGTTGTCTTTCGAGTGGATGAGTAGTCGGAGGAAGACCGCTAGTGAGGAGTCAAAACTGTCAGGTATGAAAAAACAAACTCTAATAACATAAAGTATCGTAAGACCAAATTAATCTCACTGGACTAAATGCCTGGTCTGTTAAGTTATTGAAACAAATAAATGCCCCGGCTATTATTTTGGTATTTTACTATACGTACATTTGTCATGTCAAAATCAAATATTGTCACTTTTGAATGGTTAGAAGTCCTCAAAATGACACCTTTAAACAGGACTCCTATAAAACCTATGAATATGCTTAACACTACTACACTCTAAAATCCAACAGCGCAATTGCCAACCAAGCCCAAAAGTAACAGACCAGCAAAGCATGATGGGAGAGTTTCTAGCTGCCCGCTGCCTCTCCATCTCTGGTCTATCTGTTTTTTGATGAACAGCGCCACATCAGAGCGGTAAGCAGGATCCCAGAGGACAGGTCTTTTTTCAGGCTAACATGTGAAATATGTGCGGGCCCCGGAGCAGTGGAGCGGAGCATTGGCTCTGGTAGGTAAGCCTGACAGATGGCACTCCACACCACAAAACAAAGGCTTGAATGGCACAGTGAACAACCAGGTCGGTCCAGGCGTTATCCCCCAGGAGATTATCAGAGGCTCAAGGTTTATAACAACTAGGTAGGCTATTTTTGGTAACATTTGAAACAGTACATCAACATTTGCATGATGATTTGGGAAAAAAACAAACAAAAAGCTACAAATTTTATCAGTGCAGTTAGAATAAAATGTCTACGGCTAATGTCTACTGCTGCTTATTAAAGGCAGCGACGCACTACAGGAGAGTTTGTCCGATTTTGGCTGTGATTTGCTTCTCCCCAAGTTCAGGGAGGTGTGTTCAGGCCGACTTTGTGTTTTCGTGGGCGATTTTGAAGCCGCTGCGTCCTCGTGTGTGGTGTCAGTGTGACTCTGAGCTGCTCTGTCAAATCATAATCACCAAACATCAGCAACGCTACGATAAAAGTCAATAAAAAAGAGCATCAGAGGCAGAGGAGCAGTGTTGGGAGTAATGAGTTAGAAAAGTAACAAATTACTGTAATGCATTGCTTTTTGCTGTAACACAGTAATGTTCTGCACTACAGGGGAAAAAAATGTAATATTTTACTCGGTACAAATGTCAATAACGCGCGTTACAATGATCGTTTAACCTGAATTGTACTGGTGGGTTTTTCTTCATATACATTCACTAAAATCACCGCGATATCAGCAGCGAGGAAACACCAGAGACACACCTGCACAGACTTGTCAGATATCCATGAGCAAAAGGACCGGTCGCAGAACTCTGCTCCGACCTGGTTCAGTCCTGGTTCAGCTCTGGTTTAGTTCTAGTTTAGTCCTGATTTAGACCTAGTTTAATCCTGGTTCAGTCCTGGTTTAGACCTGGTTTAATCCTGGTTCAGTTCTGGTTCAGTTCTGGTTGTAAAGAAAGTAAGTTGTAAATTTAAACTGCAGCATCTCATGCACATTGTCCATGGAATTTGTCCTCTGCAAATAATGACCCTCAGCCCAAAAAACTTCACTATTAATCCAGGTTGAGGTGTTCTTTAAAAGTAAAAAGGCAAGAGTAGTTCCTCATGTGCATCTGTTTACATCCACACGGATCGAGGTGAAGCTGCAGATATGCGATAGTGACTCTATTTCCTGTCGACTTTATCTCCAATCTTTTTGCAGTTTTGCACCACATTTTGCACCACATTTTACAAATAATAATAACTCAGTTTTGACTTGTATCTAGACTAGAAGTGCTGCATAAAAACTGGGACTAAACTGTCACCGAGAACCACAGACTTTGAAAAAACAAAAACGTTACAAAAACGAGTGAATCTGGAGCTGTGTCCTGTCTCCCTGATTTCAGAGGGCGTGACTGACAGATGGATAAACCAATCAGAGAGAGGCAAGCTCCGTTCAAGTCAAAAACACACATGACATGTAAAAAAGCTGAGACAGAACTGAGAAACAGTGTGGATTTTTACGGAATCAACAAACAAAACACCAAACTATTACTTATTTCTTGAAAGAAGTTATATATTTTGTTCTGAATGGTACGAGATTTTTTGAGGGATGTTTCCAAGTGAGACAAATTAGCGACTGTTGTTGGATCGTCTCAAGTTTGGATGGAGGTTTTTCACACTCAGTGGTCCGGTTACAGTCCCTTCTGGATTCAAACAGAATGTAGAAGGGACTGGCTGGACAATTAGGCTTTTGGCGAAATTTGTGAGGGTACGGTTGGCCGCTAAATGCTGACTTCACATAAACGCAGCCACTTCATTTTCCTATGACTTAAATTCTTTGTATATTTTGTGATTTTGATTGACAGTTCCTCATGTGAAGTATGCAGCTCTTACCTTTTCTATTTCTGATTCTGGTTGGTCGACTGGAACCAACCCTGCTCCTTTTTCTGTGTACGCCACTCCTGTCTGGGTTTGTCAATCCAGGTAAGAGAAAGTTATCCAGGATAAGTTCAGCCAGCTTCGTAGTACAAGTCCCAGGTGCATCAAGATCTGTGGAGAGGTGAATCTGTTCATAGTAAGAAAACACATTTTTCAAGGTATTTTTTGATCAATGAAAACACATGTAATGAAGCAAAATCTAGTGTTTAAAACCAAACTGTGGAACATTTCAGGCGAAGCAATAATAGATCCATTGACCCACAGGTTATCAGTGTGATTCCAGCTCCCACAGATGAATGTTGTGTCCTTGGGCAAGACACTTCACCCACCTCGCCCCCCGGTGTCTGTGTACACTGGTGTGTGAATGTTTGTGTGAATGGGTGAGTTATTCCATGATGTAAAGTGCCTTGAAGGTGGAAAAGTGTATTCATCTGTGAGAGCTGGAATGGCAGTAGTAGTAGTAGTAGTAGTAGTAGTAGTAGTAGTAGTAGTAGTAGTAGTAGTAGTAGCAGCAGTAACAGTAGCAGTAGTAGAAGTATTAGTAGTATCACACACAATTCCACTCAGAAAACACCAACTCTTAATGTGTCATGCATGGATGTAAAATATTGGTAGCAGTAGTAGCTGTAGTAGTGGTAGTAGTAGTACTAGTAGTAGGTAGTAGTAGTAGTAGTAGTAGGATGAGGAGGAGGAGTAATACTAGTAGCAGCAGCAGTAGTAATACTAGTAGCAGTAATATTAGCAGTAATATTAGCAGGAGTAGTAGTAGCAGTAGTAGCAGAAGTAGAAGTACTTGCACTGGTACAGTAGTAGTAGTAGTAGTAGTAGTAGCAGTAGGAGTAGTAGTAGTAGCAGCTAGTAGTAGCAGTAGTAGTAGTAGTAGTAGTAGTAAGTAGTAGTAGTAGTACAGTAGTAGTAGGAGTAGTAGTAGTAGTAGTAGTAGTAGTAGTAGTAGTAGTACTAGTAGTAGTAGTAGTAGTAGTAGTAGTAGTAGGATGAGGAGGAGGAGTAGTAATACTAGTAGCAGCAGCAGTAGTAATACTAGTAGTAACAGTAGTAGTAGTAGTAGCAGTAGTAGTAGTACTAGTAGTAGTAGCTAGTAGTAGTAGTAGTAGTAGTAGTAGTAGTAGTAGTAGTACAGTAGTAGCGTAGTAGTAGCAGTAGTAGTAGTAGTAGTAGCTAGTAGTAGTAGTACAGTAGTAGTAGTAGTAGTAGTAGTAGTAGTAGTAGTAGTAGTAGTAGTAGTAGTAGTAGTAGTAGTAGTAGTAGTAGTAGTAGTAGTAGTAGTAGCAGTAGTAGTAGTAGTAGTAGTAGCGTAGTAGTAGTAGTAGTAGTAGTAGTAGTAGTAGTAGTACTAGTAGTAGTAGTAGTAGTAGTAGTAGTAGTAGTAGTAGTAGTAGTAGTAGTAGTAGTAGTAGTAGTAGTAGTAGTAGTAGTAGTAGTAGTAGTAGTAGTAGTAGTAGTAGTAACAGTGTAACCATTTGCCGTAACATAGTTAGATTCATGCAGGTATCTTACCCTCCATCAGAAAAGTTACACAGTGCATCTTTAAACTCTTCAGAACTGTGTTCATGTTCCTGAGTTGTGTGAATGAGATCTGTGACATATTGTGTCCTTAATCAGTGCACTTTGAGCTTTACAAGTGGAGCTGAGGATTCATTTGCAGTGGGTTTACTTGAGCAGAATAATCAAATCATGCCGTATTAGTCCATGCATGCAGCGCACAGACACTAGTTGTGTTGAGATGAAGGTAATTGAGCCCCTTAGCGGTACTTTTTAAAATGGTGGCTGACATAACTACTGGTTGTCTGCAACATGACATGGATCAGATGAATCATTTTAATGCTAATTACACAGTAGAACAAACCAAGCGAGTTTTCCTTTCATGATGGCCGATGAGGGAGTTGTGATGTCTTTAGATGTGCTCTGGTATTTTTAGAGGAGACGAAGTGTTTGAGAGAGGAATCCACGAGTGACGGAGATTACACTTGTGTGAGTTATGAATTGGTTTAAGTTTGATCAAGATGTGCACAAGGTTTTAAACTATGTGTTAATCAGTGTGTGAAGAAAGTTAGTTAAGAGTATTCAGAATATTGTAGAAATGGGGAAAATTGGCTTGATTTCATTCAAATCTGTTATCAGTGAATATTGATCCAACTATTATTCACTTGTGTGTATCCACTATATAATTTAAATCTGTCATAATGGACAATTTATAGCTTGTGTATTGAAGTTTCATGGAGCTATATCTGAAGTGCAACAGAGATTTTCTACTCCAAATGCAGCAGAGGACCTTCCAGAGGAAATACTTTGAGGGAATGTCCCCTCTTGACACAGACTGAAACAACAGAGCAGAGAAGATTAGATTTAGATTAGATTTAGATTTATTGTCATTGTACAAAATACAGCAAAACTTCGACAAAGCAAATCTGTAGCAGTAAAAATGAATGAACAGACACATTCTCACATTCATACCAATAAAAAAAGAAGCTGTTGTGCAAGCCTGTTTGTGTGTGTGAGGGGAGTTTGAAGCCTTTCTGAGGGGAGAATACAGTTCCCAGGGTGTGTGGGGTCCTGCAGAATGTTGGACGTCCATGTGCGGAGACGTGAGGGGGAGATGGTGGCCAGGTTCGGGAGAGAGGATCCCTCCACCCTCTCAGCTGTTCTCATCACTCGCTGCAGGTCCTTCTTTTCAGCAGCTGCGCAGGCTCCGTACCGCGATGTGCAGAAGTACGATGGCTCTCCTGTTGTGTTTCTAAAGTTCACCTGGCTCCCCCTGGCTGTGAAGCTGCAAGACTCAGAGAAGGGACACTTTTATCCTAAGGGCTGTTACCCACCATCAAACTGCCTGAAACTGATCAGTTCTCCTGTTGAGCCTTTTTGAGTTATCTTACTATTACATTTAACTGCTCAGTGTTCTTAAATTACATGTCTGCTGTATTTCCATAGAGAGAACCAGGTGATGCCAAAGGGCCAACTAATCAGATCTTTGGAGAGGTGACCCCTGTGCTCATGAATGCATATTACACATAAAAACACACCAAATGTATAGATTAATGCCATATTGTGGAAGCCTGATTCATCAGCCAGTGGAAACCGTCTGACCTCGCAGCATTAGGATTCGTTCGCTTGACGGTAGATTATTTAACCAATCGCTGCTATTTGGTCATGACGTACGTAATGTGCCAGAACGCTCAGTGGTGTCCAAGTGATTGCCGGCACAACAGCAAACAAAGCAGAGAGTGAACACGTTTGTCAAGGACCACTATGAACTTGCGAATTAAAGGTGCAATAAAAAATGCTAAGTTTGTATTTGACAAAGGAAGTCCAAGGGAGTACAGTGTATGCAGTCTGCTGTCGCAACTCGGGTTGGTTCAGCTCTTCACTGATTGGTCGGTGCGCGGTCTACAACTTACGGAGTTCTTGCAAACCGTCTAGTGTATTCTGACTCCTGACCTAGTCACTGGAGAGAAATGAAATTGAGGTGGCGCCAGCCTGGCTAATACTGTGGAACATTCAAAGCAAATTAATAACATGTGAGTAGGTGGCGGTCTCTCCTCAAAAGAAAACATATGTAGTGCTCCTTTAAATACACTCGAAAGTCCAGTTGTCCACATTATAATCTTGTATAATTCATCCAGAGACGAGTGATTCTTCTGTTCTGTTTCTACCTCAGAGCTCCACAGAAAACCTTTACATTTTGAACAGCCCTCCTCAAACTTCTGCACGCTTCTCCATCAAACTCGCCACATTTTCACCACATTTCTTTCACCTTGGCTGCGCGGCGTTCCCATGAATCACCGGGGCATCTGGGTCTGACATGAAGATGACCAGCTGAGCCCGTGAAAGGGAGAGTTGCATTATTGTGTCAGCAGAAGCAGCCTGGGCGGTAAATGGTAGACTGCATATAGACAGGGTCACTGGCGGCGGTTAGGGGGGGCGTGGAGCTGCTCAGTCAACCCTGAAAAGCACTGATTCGATGTGCTGAGGCTGCAGACTGGGGAAGGCCATCACCGGAGAGACACCAGCGAGAAATGTGTGGTGAGACGGAGGGTTTGAGATTATGGGCCCATCAGAAAAGGAATTAGGATTAGAAGTAACATGTGGAGTTGTGTTATGTTAGTCTATATTGACTTTCACTGTTTTTCGATTGGCGTTTTCTCATCTTGAAATGTTATAGACTGGAAAAAAAATGATAATACACTTCATTCATCTAATTAAAACAATCAAATGGCATAATTGTTTATATTCGGACTATAAGGCACAATTAAAATCCCTTAATTTTCTCAAAAATCGACAGTGTGCCTTATGTATGAAAATAGATGAGAGAATAATAATCTCAACTTTAAGATAAAACATGATGCTGTATATCGCTATAGAGAAATACTGTGATAAACAATAATATTGAAACTACTTTATGTCACTGACACAATAACAATAAAGCAGAATATTCCCAGTAAACCAGTATTTAAATATACTATATCATTAAAAAGCCTGAGCTGCATCAAATAAACTAAAGAATTAAACAATAATCATCCATAGAAGTTATTTATTCTCCACTCTACATCATAAAACTTATTTTTGTTAAATAAAAATGGCAAAAACCTCAACACTTTTGCAAATAAATTGTACAAATGATAAATACTGAGCCCCAAAATACGGTATATTGTTCCAGCTTTGATACATTGACCTTTTGATATAATTAATGTGACAGAACTACTGTATTTTTCGGACTATAAGTCACACTTGTTTTCATGGTTTGGGTGTTTCCTGCGACTTATACGGCAGTGCAACTTATATATTAAATGTTCACAATGACAGCTGCGAAAGGTTCTAGTCTTGTGTGTCAGTATCTGCTGCTCCTGTTCCTCCTGTACCACTGTCACTTCACTCTACTGTGCATGTCTCCTGCAGAAAGAGCCTCTGTCCTGTCTGTATCATGTCAGTCGATTGCGTCATTACTTCTGTACCACTGAAAATTTAAAATTTAAACAAACTTAAGAAGACTGAGAAGACTGAACACAAATGCCCCCAAAAAGAAAATCATATTTTGTAGATTACAAGCTGCAAGTAGTGAAATATGCAGCCGAAAACAGTAATCGAGCAGCAGAAAGAAAGTTTTGAGTGAGAGAGAAACTTGTGACGATCAGGAGGGTGCACCATGCAACTTTCCTGGAAGTCATTGCATGGATCGACAAAGCCTGGACTTCAGTGACACTGAAACCATCCTGTCAGGATTCAGAAAGGCCAGAATAATTCTAACTTAAACTGATGTCGAGTCTGACCACAGCTTCGCAGAAGAGGAAGTGGGGCTTTGTTTACCTCCAGAGGTCACGGAGTTGCTCAGAACTGATACTGAAGATGAAGAATTTGATGGATTTAGTGATTTGGAGTGAGATGGAGAGTTTGTTAAACTTGTTCTGTTATTTATGCTATAATTGATCTGAAGAACTGTTCATATGTGACGTTAACAGTCTGTTGTTCTCTGTTCTATTGTTATTATTAGAACTTGACTTTCAATATGAAATGTCGGTTCCTGGTCTCTGAATCTAGAAAATAAATTTCACCAAAAAACTGTTACTTATAGTTCAGTGTGACTTATATATGTTTTTTTCTTCTTCATTATGCATTTTTTGGCTGGTGCGACTTATACTCCGGAGCAACTTATGGTCCGAAAAATAAGGTAGGTTAAAATAGACAACTCTGAGTGAGGTAACGACGAGGAAACACCAGTATAACATGTCTAAAATCTCATAAAAGTCTGTTCCAGTCGTGTCCCCTTTAAACAGAGCCTTGTGCTGACTCTGCCTGCTCCCATAGCCTTCACTGTCCATCACCTTCATTCATGCAGCTGTATTTCAGTCCGAGTTTTCCTGCAGAGAAGAGGCCACGTCCCCCGAGACCTCCTGCTCCTCTCCATCGATTATCACCGCGTTACACAGACACAGACGGATAGAGTGTACCTACCTCCCTCCCTACCGCATCCGTCCCGCAGATAACACCCACTGCTAACACGCCGAGGAAGCTAACCCAATCCGCGTCGATGCAGTCCGACATCCCCGGTTGTCAGGAGCAACGAGGAGGAGATGAGGAAGTGACCCGAAGGCGCTTGATGCATATTGCTTTGACCCTCCCACTTGCCCCCGACATTGTTTTCCAATTAATTGCAGCCATTTCGTACAAAACGACATTGACAGATGGCAAGGTTTTCGTGTAAGGGGGTCGCCGTGAAGAAGATAGTGCTTACTGGTGGAGAAAAGTGAATTTTAGGGGCCAAGCGAGAGCCAGTGAAGCAATAGGCCGAAGTGCTGATCTATGTAAGTGCAAGGGAGCAGGAAATAAGGTGGAGGTGTACGGGATAGAGAGGAGGAGTGGGTACATTGCGTTACATGGTTGTCTCGGCTGGCCTCGGTTTGATGAAGAGAGTCAATTTAAGGATCATCATAGCTGGTCAATTAGTCTATTAAAGTGTAATAGTGGCGTGCGGCCCCGGCGTCAAATCTCGCAGCTGATTTATGGGCCTATGTGTAAGAGTAGTCCGAGTAATGCATAACATATACTCCCAATGAATATATTTTAATGACTTTTAGCAGTATGCAGTCTAAAGAGAGGACAAGTTAGGTAATATGGCGAGAAAGATGAGATAGTTGATTTGGACATTTGTGGGAGGGCATCTGCTATAAATATAAATATCATAGCTCATTTGAAGCAGTCACTCAAACACAGAACTAGATTTCAATTTGAAGTTTACAAATATTAAAGTGTGACGGGGTTCTATTTTAGTGTAATGACGATGGCGTCGTCAGAAGGATGTTTTGATTGTTTAATGAGTGTCAACGTTCCCAAATAATAAAGTTTGAAGAGTGCTATATACAAAAAAGGGTGAAAAAAAAAAAAAAAAAAAGGTATTTACAATATATACATACACCAGCAAAAAAAAAAATGCTTAAATCTGTAGCAGGTTACCTTCCACGTGCAGGTCCAGGTCTAAACTGACTGAGGGAGGGAGAGTGGCCCTCTTTTATACCCCATGTCTCCTCCCCCAAGCCAATTAACTCCAAAATATTGGTTTTCACCCTTAAAACCCAAGTTAATGATTACAATTAATGCAAAATACAATTGCAAATATAAGCCTGTCTAAAAGTGTTTTGACTATAGAAAATCCATATGTCTTTTGTTAGTGTGATGCAAACTAAATATAGCTCATCAAAATTACAGTGTAAATTTAAATGTTGTGTATTGAAAGAAAATTGCAGAATCAAGTTGCAATCAGAGATTTAAAATGTCCATATTAACCCATTCTACCTGATCCTGCATGTTTTATTTTGCTATTTTGTCCCTAAATCAAGATATGAACATAAATAACGGACCAATCAGATGCCTTCACTCCCCGAGGTCGCTATCACTGACGTTAGCAACAGGTCTGATTGACAACTAATGCGTTTTGTTGCTAACTGACCCTGAGTTTGATTATCGTCCACTTGGGCCTTTTTGATTTGACGTCATGTCCAAGCTTGAAGCGTTTTATTATGTTTCACATGTTGGACTACGTGGATTATGATTATGACTATTCCCTCATCTTATGAAAACGCTGCCACTTTAATTCATTTAATTTTTGAAATTTGCACTTCATTTTAGGTTATAATTTCTCTTCCGTTACAACCTTAGGGACATTATCGCTTGTTAAAACAAGTATTTGTTCAATATTGGCCTCACCACACACACTGAACAGACATGAGCCAAACCCACCTGGTGTGATTCCAGACAGATGAACTTGGGCAAGACCCAACAGTGTCTGCGTACACTTGAAGTGAAAGTGTCTGCCAGCTTGTGATTTACGAGTGACTGAAATTGTCATTTAAACCACCAAAGTGTCCAAATACAATGAAAACACTTATATTTACATGTCACTGTGGGCATAGTCTACTTTTTCCTTCAATGTCTGAGTCACGCCGCACCAGGAAAAGGGGCGTGTCACACATGTCTCTAGGCAAATTCCCTGAAAAACTGATTCGGAAGGATGATCGAAAGCAGGGTAAGCCCCCTTCCCGCTTTCCGGTGAAAAGGGCGGGCACATTTAACAACCTCAATCATGACCTGCTCTTGCGGTTGCTATGATACTCGCAGTTGGATTTCCAAATATGGAACCCGGATTCTTGAGTCCAGATTTCACACTGGCTTAGTCCACTTCTTTTATACAGTAAAGTTGCAACTCATAAAAAATAAAATGAAAAAAAAAGGGGAAACAAAATAGAATATGTCTGGAATTTGCTTTAAATATTATGCTATTTTCAGAACTATATTATAATGTAACCTGAGTTCTTCTCTCGAACTGAAAACACTCTCTTCCACATCGAGACATCATGCGGTAATACAAGAAGTGCTTTTTCTAAACTCCATACACCATCACTAGAATTATTTGGATAACTTTAAACCTGGAATTGCCCATTTCTACTAAACCAAAAATAAAATGTAGCTGTTAACATGACTTAAAACTCAACAATAAGAATCCATTTTGTGTTGTATAGGACCTCTGAGAAATATCGTAATGGCCCACATGAACTACAGTAGAATACATGACAATTATTCGACAATAGTCATTAAGGAGAGTGCCATTATAATTTGGTTTTAGGGCTGTAAAAAGCAAATGATTTTCTATTGTATACTTTCCATCAGTCAAGCACTACAATAGTCCACATGCTATAGGGCCCTAATGGTGCTTAAAGACAGGTGATAATGTTCTTTACCGCTGACACCAGTTGACCCCATGCATCTGGACATCGCATTGTGTTTTTCCTTCGCTTTTGTGATCCTTCTCTTTTACGACCCTCTAAAGCACCCGTAGATCTGCCGTTAAGTAGCTTCCGATGACCGCTCGGCCGGCCCTAACTTCCCCACGCCGCCGAGCAATTGATTTTTGCATTAGATAAACATGAATCTTGTAAATAAGAGGTGAGGGAGGGTGCGCTGAGCCGCCATACCGAAGAGACACAAAGAGAGAGCGAGCGTTTTAAACATTAGTGACAAAACAAGAGGAGGCTCATTATTGTGAAGTGAAGTGGAGTCGGGGGACAGACTAATGGGCGATCGGTTCTAGTTGAAAAAGGTAGAAAGTTAAACCAAAACCAAAACACCATTACGTAACTTCAGTTCTGCGGTTATTTTGAAAGCTTTTTACATTGTGATAAGAATAAATGAAAAGTAATATTTTAAATAAATGCCACTCCCATGCCCAACTACGACAACGAAACAACAGATTTATGACAAAAAGCTAAAATCAAACACGAGAAAGCACTTTAGGTGGGTGAAGTGTCTTGCTCAAAGACACAACAGCAACAACAACATCGACAGGATATAGAATTGGGTTAATCCATATAATTTCTAGCCACTTATGTAATTAAACAACCTCTTTTCTTAGAATTAATTTGCCCAGAAGTGTATACACGTTTACTGTTTTCAAGCAAACATAGACAATGATGGATTCTCTCTGTGATATAGTTTGAGCCATTTTGGAAGGTGCTGTACTAGAATTTTGCTGCTTAAAAATGTGAAAAACTAGTAGAAGAACTAATTCTTTTTGATCAGTTTGCAGTGGTCCAAAGTTATTCTTTTAGTCTATGAGTTCTTGAGCATCGACCAAAGTGAGGCAACGTTTACATGATGACGATCTGAACAGAAAACGCAAAAGTGGCGTCGCGTCTTCACTTTTTATTCCCTGTTCAGACAAGTGTTTTCGGGAGGAAATCTGCGTGCATACGGTGACGCAAAAGTGTGTGGAATTTGATTGGGTATGCATGCCAGGCGGTGAGGTGGTGATGCTTGGTGGTGATGTATGTGACGTAAACACGTACGCGACGTGAGCAGATCTGACCTGAGTTTTGCGTCTTGGGCAGTGTAGATAGAAACGCTACGACGGAGCGTATTTAAGTCTTCCACTCTGGAGGATGGTTTTAGATTTTTGCGTTTTTAAGGCCTAAAAAACCTGTCACCCCCTAAACGAAAGGCACTTCCAATAAAATATTTTGTCGTTTTCACCCTCAAGCGTTGTCGTGTAAACAGGCCCTGAGTTTATAAGCTGTTTTCACGACTTTCAGAGACCACAGTGAACTATGCCATCACGGTAATGCTAACAACAACTGGCATGCCAACCACTCAATTCCTGATTCTCAAACAGTTGCCACATTTACATGAGAGCTTCAGTTCCGTTTAAAAATTATTTAATTCTGAATAAAAATGTATTCTGCTTTAAAACAACAATGTAAACACTTAATTCCTAATGAAAATTATTATTCGGAATTAAACTTAATTCTGAAGTAAGTGGGTGGTTTATTCCGATTTTAAAGCCAAATGAATTTAATCCTTGATCATGTAAACGTTTATTCAGTTCATGCTCATTGGGTTGCCCTTTGGACACAATCCAGTCCTGGCTTCGGACTTTCATCCACTGCTCTTTGGATTTGCAAGCGGGATGCATTAGTGGGCGGAGGTAGAGCAGATTTAGACTCAGTTTGTCTTCTTCCTCATTTCTTCCGACACTCTTCCCTTCTCCTCCTCAGCTGACAGACGTAAAGCGTGATGAGAGAATTCTCCAGCTGCTGCTTCATTATTAACAGAACAACTGTGAAAAATGTTTGGATCATGTTTGTGTCCGTGGCGTAACGACAAACCGAGATGACAGAAAAGCCGATAGCAGTTGAAGTGTGTGTTTTCTTCCAATCGACGTAAATACGTTCGTGTCCTTGTCCAAACAGAACCCTTCCCCACCCCTAGACATTGAGCGGAATTAAATAAAGACAATTTAATGTGTTTTCCATGTAAACATCAATTCAGAATTATTATTTCCATGTAAACTTGAAGGACAATATTTTATTTCGAAAGTATTTAATTAAGAACAAATAATTCGGAAATAAAAAACATCATGTAAACAATAATTAGACAGTACACAGTGGATTTATATTGACCACAAGTGCTGTTTATATGTCTGTTCTGGGGCAAATACATGGAAAGAAAAATCGGGTACAGGCCCTTTAAAAGTGAACAGTGAGCATAAAACAATGTAAGACTGCTATGACTTACACTGACAGCTTTTCATCTGGTCTTTAATGACACCAATAATGTCTTGAACTCAGTCTGTATTCCCAAACAGCACGAGCGCTTCAGTGGAGTTTGATTCTGCATTTTTCACCGCGAAATCGCCCCTAACAAGTGTGATTTATGTTTATGGTCCTTTCAGGAGACAGGTAGTCAGTGGTGCTGGGGGAGCGCTAAACAGCAGTACATAAAAACAATGGAGAAGGGATTGGATCAGCTCAAGTGAATCGCATTAGTCCCGAAGGAAAAAGCCCCCAAGACAGCCGCGAGGAGGGAGAGACAGTATATCTGGAAAATGGGACCCTCGCTTCGCTTATTAATCAATAAACACACGGGGTTGCATCAGAGCGTGGTGCATTCAGGGCTGTTGGTTAAAATCATTGATGAGTTTTATCGAAGGACATTTTTTTTCTTTTTTTTCTTTTTTTTTTTTTTTTTTTTTTTTTTTGGAAGAAGAAGGGAACAAATGCAATGGAAGGCTCAGTGCGAGTTAAATGTGGTGTAGGATTGGAAAACAGATCAGCGATTTGTTACAGTGATTCATGGGCAGATTATGAGCATTATTCAAGACGGCGCTGGAGTGTCTGCTGATTGGTGCTGCAGTCACTTGTGTTCAGAGGTGATGGATTTTGCTCAAACAATCGTGCGTAATATAGGGTCATGTAATCAAGTTTTATTTTATGACTATTATATTTACTACAGTGTATTTTTACTACAATAATTGGAAAGAAAGAGACAGAGATATGTTATTGATCCTGGAGGAGATTCATGTTTTGCTACAGCAACATTTACACAGCGCTTCTCAGTTGCCTTTGTGTCTCAGTCAAAGGTCTCAGTGCAGTTTCACAGGAGGACTGGTCAGCAGATCCTGTAGAAGAGCCAAAAGTGTCCCTCCTCGGTGTCCTGCAGGGTCACAGCAGCATCCAGCGGGAAACCAGGTGAACACAGGAAAGGAAAGGCCTTAATCCGCTCTGGTCTTTCGATTGATGATGAAATGGTTCATTCATTCCATCCATTTTCTTTCGCTTTATCCAGGACCATATGGCAGAGGCAGCAGTCTAAGCAGGGACTCCCAGACTTCCCTTTCCACGCACACTTCATCCAGCACTTCCGAGGGGACCCCGAGGTGTTCCCAGATCCGCGGAGAGACATAGTCCCTCCAGTGTGTCCTGGGTCTTTCTCAGGGCCTCCTCCCAGTGGGACATGCCCAGGACAGCTCTGGTGGAGGAGCTGGTTTTCATTCCAGCCGCTTCACAATCAGCTGCAAACTGCTCCCATGCATGTTGTAGGTCCTGGTCTGATGAAACCAGCAGGACAACATCATCTGCAGCAAAGATGAGATCCTCTGGCCCCTGGCTGTACCTAGAACAGGGGTGTCCAAACTTTTTTCATCAAGGGCCACATATCTAAACACAGATGAAGCAGAGGGCTGATCGAGGGCCGCAGACTGGAGCTCAATACGGTGAATAATCGAAATATGTGCATGTTTAACACAACAAACATTAGACATGAGCCATCCGTCCTTTCTTCATGCTAAGATCTTTAAAATCACACACTAAATATTAAATATTGGCTTTATCAGGGTAGAATTTCCACTTGCAGTAAAAAGTTAATTTTTAATTGATGCAAGGTAATCTGGGCCAATTCACCTGAAAGCCTGACAGCCAAGAAAAACCATAGTGGACCATAGTTTGGACATGCCTGGCCTAGAAATTCTGTCCATAAATACAACGAACAGAACTAGTGACATGGTTCATTCCCTTCAAGTGTTTCCTCTGGAAGGTCATCTGCCACATCTGCTGCCAGACATGATGTAAAAACCCTGTAACATATCAAATGTCCTCTTTAGGGAGTCTTTTGCACGATCTCCTTGGATATGGGAAGTTAAAAAGAATTACCTAATGAATCAGAGTAACTATCAGCATTTTAATGTTGATTTTAAGGTTGGTCTTGTTTGTGCATGCAGTTGAGGACATTTTTTGGGTTGGTACACATATAATGTTAAAGCAGCCCCTAATTATAAAGTATTTTTAAAGCATTTTTAATGTCTATGACCTAGGAAGTAAAACTGTAGTGATATTGATAGTAAGTTAGGTCTGAAAGTGCTTATAAACTCATCATCTTGACTAGTTAGATTGCTCTGAATATGTAAAAAAACTGAGGAATAACTATGGACCACTGCAAACCATTTACAAAGTTCAGTTTTTCACATTTTTAAAACAGCAGATACAGCGCCTTAAAACACAAAAAAAATAAACAAATCCATATTATTTTTCTGCTTACCCTCCCGGAGTAAACAAGACACAGCGAGTCTCCCCTAACACTACACATGTTGACATCGGCAGTCGTCCCTATCTGCCCCTGCATCTCTGAGCTGTGGCACCCGGACAGCCCACGAGCTGATCTAAAGTGAATGCCTTCCTCTTTTATTTAACCCCGGCGCTTTCTATTCGATATGAAGCCTGCCTGTGCGCGCGTGATAACTCTGAGCTAAAGGTTGACATCAATAGCCTGGACTGGGCCTGTCAGCTGAACGCAGACTGTCCGGTGCGGGTGATAGCTTGCGATTGGCCCTGCATATACTTGACACGCGAGGTTACTGCTGCTGGTGAGTGATTAGTGAAACCTGCCACGGTAATAATTCTACAGTAATAGTTTCTCAGAAGATGGCGGCTTTGATTATTGGAAGTCATTGGGGACGTTAATTACATGCATTTCCAGAGCTAATTTGTACCCTGGCTCCGTTTAGCATTTCAAAAGTGTCAGACCCTCCGTACGATCTGTGTGCAGTGTTCCAACAGAAATCAATGGGGGATGCAAAAGGAAAAGTTAACATTGCGGTTTAAAGGTTCTATATTAAGCAAAATGTATTAATGTGAGCTTTAAGTCATGTTATAAAGCTATTACCTCATCAAAAACAAACCCGGAGTTGTGTTTTGTTTCATTCACACGTTTAACTAAGGCTATGTTTATATGATGAATAATATCCAAATATCGTATTGCTTAATGTGATGATACTGTATCGATATCGTGGACTGCTGTATTGATATATCGCCAAGAGTATTTTTCGGTATGTTTTACTCAATTCTTTTGTTACGCCGCTACAGTTTCGTTGCTTGTTTAGTGGAAGAAAACTTGTTTACGTGACACATTTGACATTTTCACTGAGTAAAATGTGTGTGTTTCTTACGAACTTTGCACAAGAACTGGTTTAACAAAGACCATGCCATGATTTAACCATATCGAACTGATTTGAAATATTCTGTATCGAACTGAAAGCTCACCGTATCGAGGTATGTATATCGTGGCATATGTATCGAGGTATGTATCGTATCGTGGCTTATGTATCGAGGTATGTATCGTATCGTGGCTTATGTATCGAGGTATGTATCGTATCGTGGTGTATGTATCGAGCTATGTATCGTATTGTGGCTTATGTATCGAGGTATGTATCATATCGTGGTGTATGTATCGAGCTATGTATCGTATTGTGGCTTATGTATCGAGGTATGTATCGTATCGTGGCTTATGTATCGAGGTATGTATCGTATCGTGGTGTATGTATCGAGCTATGTATCGTATTGTGGCTTATGTATCGAGGTATGTATCATATCGTGGCGTATGTATCGAGGTATGTATTGTATGGCGGCGTATGTATTGAGGTATGCATCGTATCATGGCGTATGTATCGAGGTATGTATCGTATCGTGGCTTATTAATTGAGGTATGTATCGTATCGTGACTTATTTATCGAGGTATGTATTGCATCGTGGCGTATGTATTGAGGTATGTATCGTATCATGGCCTATGTATCGAGGTATGTATCGTATCGTGGCTTATTAATCGAGGTATGTATCGTATCGTGACTTATTTATCGAGGTATGTATTGCATCGTGGCGTATGTATTGAGGTATGTATCGTATCATGGCGTATGTGTCGAGGTATGTATCGTATCGTGGCTTATTTATTGAGGTATGTATCGTATCGTGGCTTATTAATCGAGGTATGTATCGTATCGTGGCTTATTAATCGAGGTATGTATCGTATCGTGACTTATTTATCGAGGTATGTATCATATCGTGGCTTATGTATCGAGGTATGTATCGTATCGTGGTGTATGTATCGAGCTATGTATCGTATTGTGGCTTATGTATCGAGGTATGTATCATATCGCGGCGTATGTATCGAGGTATGTATTGTATGGCGGTGTATGTATCGAGGTATGTATCGTATCGTGGCTTATTTATCGAGGTATGTATCGTATCGTGACTTATTTATCGAGGTATGTATCATATCATGGCGTATGTATCGAGGTATGTATCGTATCGTATGTGTCAAGGTATGTATCGTATTGTGGTTTATGTATCGAGGTATGTATCGTATCGTGGCTTATTAATCGAGGTATGTATCGTATCGTGACTTATTTATCGAGGTATGTATCGTATCATGGCGTATGTATCGAGGTATGTATCGTATCGTGGCTTATTTATCGAGGTATGTATCGTATCGTGACTTATTTATCGAAGTATGTATCATATCATGGCGTATGTATCGAGGTATGTATCGTATCGTATGTGTCAAGGTATGTATCGTATTGTGGTTTATGTATCGAGGTATGTATCGTATCGTGGCTTATGTATCGAGGTATGTATCGTATCGTATGTATCGAGGTATGTATCATATCTGCGACCTCTTAATGATACCCAGCCCTAATGATGACGATCTGAACAGAAGATGCAAAAGCGGCATCGCGTCTTCACTTTTTATTCTGCGTTTAGACGAGCGTTTTCGGGAGGAAATCTGCGTGCATACGGTGACGCAAAAGTGTGTGGTAATTCACCATCGAATGGTTCTCCAGGTCTCGTCCATAGTTGTTTGATGAACTGGTGCATCCAGAGTTTGACAGAGGTAATTACAGATCCTTCTCTCTTCACTAATAATATCTCTGCAGATTCTGTACGTTTGTTGGGACGCCTCCTGTAAGTTTATTAGAGCTGCCAGAGCAACTAAGCTACACTTAAGATACGAAAAACAACAACTGTACAAAATCGAATTGTCACGTTTAGAGCAGAAGTAGGACCCAAAATGCAAGACTGTATTTCTGAAGTGGTTTAATAAAACAAAGAATGACCAAGCACAGAAATCCAAACAGACGTGAAACTGATAATGACAAATGAACCAACAAAGGGCAAAGGAGAAAACAGGGTACATACACAAAAAGATGAATGAGACACATTATGGCGGGGCAAACAATAAATACAACAGGAAGTAAAACTCAAAAACACACAGGTGGAGAAATAACAATTCAATTAAAATCAACACCATGACACTAATGTTGCTTGAATTAAGAAAAACACACTTGTTCCATTGGTACTTGTTAAGATGAATTTACTCAAATAAAGTAAAATGTTCTTAATTTAAGTCATTTTAACTTACCTAGACATTGTTTATTTGTAGTATGAGTGATCCTGTATTAGTCTGTCTATATTTCCAAAGCTCAAAATGCTCTGTTCCACCTTGTGATGTCATGAGGTGGTAGTTTTCAAGTTAAGAGAGTTAAGTTTCAGTAGAGATTGTCAATTCCAGAGCTGAAGTTATCTAAATGAACCTCGAGAAGGAGTATGGAGTTTAAAAACACACGTGAAGCACTTCCTGTATTACCACATGACATCACAAGGTGGAATCAAGCGTTTGAGAGAAAAACACAGTTTAAATACGCAGGGTTGGTGTGTTAAATGTGTGAATGATACAAAACACAAACTCCAGGTCTGTTTGTGATGAACATCAAAAACGAAAGTAATTAAAAAGTCCTTTACAATTTTATCAATCCAACGTCTATTGTTTGAAATGATCTTTATTCTGTTTTTTTTGTTGTCAGACTTATGCACACCCTCAAGTCAAATGCTTTTTTAACTAAATATTTTTACATTTGTGGTTTAACTATAAATCAAAGTAATTAACTACTGTTTCATGTCTCTCTCTTTTCTGTTTTTAGATGTTGAATTGATTCTTTGTCTCTTCTCGCTGATAAGGTGTAGAAGAGTCTATCTGATGAAACCCGCAGAACCACTGTGATTACATCTGTTCTTTAAGTCCACTACAGCCACAAGGCAAAAAGTGTAACAATATCTTCAAAATACACTGGTACAAAGGCCTGATAATTGGTCAAAATATAAAAATTAAATCTATACTACACCAAATAAACTTCAATGGTATTTGATATTTCACAGCTTTGCAGTAATTTAAGATCCTGTATTACACAAAATGAATTCTTGTGAGCTTTAAGCCGTGTTATAATGTTGTTACCTCATCAAACACACACCTGGAGTTGTGTTTTGTTTCATCCACATTGATCATCGGAAGAATTAACGATTGATTATTGATTAATCATTAACGTTTTTATATTAAAATGATCATCATTATTATTACTATCTGCACTACTAATCAGCATAAATAAATTCAATTTTACGACATATAAACCGTCACCGCTTTAGAGCCACATCAGCCCGTTTGACATTATAATGTTTTTAATTCAGTTTTGCGCAACTCTCACAGAAACTAAACTTAAAACCGCATCGCTAATTTGCATAAATTAAGCAAAGATAAAACTACAGCTCTTGTGTCGCTGATGTGGTCCATTTCTGTCAAATTAAAAGACATGACTCAGTGGAATACAGGTTAGTGTGAACATATTTGCGTTTGTCAAAACCAGGACACCGTACGGGGGGAGGGAGGTGGGGACTCGTCATCGACATTGCGCGACTCTCACGTGACAAAACTTTCCCCCTGCACACAGAAACATATGTGCTGCTTTGTAAACTGTGCACATGGACTCACACTTGTCCCGACGAAACGGAAAGCGTGGAATTTCTTGTACAAGTCATCGTTAAATACACATTTGTGCTTCGGTACGTTGCAGACTGACCGAATGTTTGTGTCTCGCTCCTTCTGATGCAGAGAGACACATGTACAGACCCTGTTTGGTCACGATACACACAGCAACCTACATTCGGTTTGTCGATTAAAATGAACGTAACAGATGAAATTCTTAATGATCAATTATCGATTAATCGACTAATCATGCCCATCCCTAATCCACATGTCTGAGTAATTCATGTCTGTCAAAGCGCCAGATCTGTCTACAAATTTCCAAAGCTCAAAATGCTCTGTTCCACCTTGTGATGTCATGAAGCGGTAGTTTTTAAGGGTCTAAATCAGGGGTCTCCAACCTCGGGCCGCGAAAGTGAACTGCAAACCCCCCTCTCTCATACGCTGTGTAAAGAGTGCCTCGCAGACCACGTCTCTAAACCAGAACTAAAACCAGGACTAAACCAGGACTAAAGGTGGTCTCAGTCCGCTTGATTCCGCACCAAATGTCAAACTCTGGTGCGGTCTCTCTGGTGTGATCTCAAACTTGGGTTCAAACCTTAGACAGTAGCTTCAAACGAACTACTCGAAATGCATCATGGGAGGGTGCACGCGTCTCCTCTGCCTGAAAAGACAAACCAGTGCAATAACAGATTGTTCTCCAGATGAAGCCGCGACTCATTTTTGAATTATTTTGCCAACAATGACCAATACAGAGAAGGTGATACACGTAGATCAGAGCAAGTACCAAAGTGTGAACGTCGCTCCATAGTGAGTCAAGATTGAGCTGGTGCCTCGGCCTGAGAAACACTTTCCCCAGGAAGAACCAAGCGCACGGAGGACGGACCGCTCAGAACAATATATAATGGACCAAACTGGATTCGCGCTTCTGTCCAGATGCTCTGCACCACCTCGGAACCAGCCGCGCTCCTCAAGCACGGAGGACCGGAGCAGCCCGCCCGGATCTGTAGTCCACAGCACATTCTCGCTTTCCCCAGTCCAGTGGGTCCAGTGCTCAGAGAACGGCACGGACCCTCGGTGTAAACGGGGAAACACCAGCACCTTTCATAATTGGAGATAGAATAGAATAGAAAGCCTTTATTGTCATTCTACAATAGTATAATGAAATTCAGAGCTGCTCCGTCAAAGTGCAAGAATTAATAATAAATAAAACAAATAAACAGTTGACAATCCCCAAAGTTGACAGCTTTGGGGAAGAAGCTGTCCCTGAGTCTATTGGTCCTAGCTGGAACTGACCTGAAGCGCCTGCTAGAAGGCAACAGGTTACTACATTAGCAGCATGTTCACTGCAAGTTTCAGTTGCTTATGTAAAAATGTTACTTGCAGGAAGAACAATCTCAATACAAAGAATGCCATATTCATTAGTATATTTCACTCACTCAGGGATTGCACTTGCCTGGCCTGGGGAATTCAACCCACAACCTTTCTGAGTGATTATGAAACTGCTTGGTAGGGCTGAAAAATTAGGGAAACATATTTAATTGTGTTTTTTGTTTGTTTTGTTTTATTTTTTAGTAAAGATTAGATTTGCTATTTATGTTTAAGTAAGAGGATTCTGTTCCAAGTTCATATTTTTCATAAGAAGAATTGACAAAAACCTGACAGACTAATAGGCGAGTTTTATTGTTGACAAAAGCGCGCGTTGCCTGCTGGGAATTATTTTGGTCGGCAGCAAGAAACACTAATTCAACATGACGGACGGAGCGAGAAAACACGTAAAGGGTATTGATCCCGGGTATTTATCCACTCTAACGGCAGAGGACCCAAGACCATTTGACCAGAAACGGATGCCAAATCACCCTTTTCAACCCCTACAGAGCCTGGAACAAACCAAATTTCTGGTCAGAATATTCACTTTGGCGATATCCACAATTAGTTGGTGGAAACTCCTGGGCCATTCACAGCAGAAAAGATGAAAACCTCCAAGAGTCTCGATGTGTTGTTGAACTTGTTGGAGTCCACGGTTTGTTAGGATCTTCTACGTTTGCTCTGCGGATGTTTGAAAGCCATTTAATTCACCGTTAGCGGATCTTTTCACTCAGAATACAAAAAAGACATTTTCCTTCTTCCGTGCTTCTATTTGTGCATCCGATAATGCAGCAGGAATTTACCATGATCGGAGATAAATACTCAAGGTTATGCACTGTGTTTGACGCTATCATGTTTCTTGCCTCCGACCAAAATATTTCCCAGCATGCAACGCGGGCTTTTAATAACAATGACGTCAGCTGAAACTCGCCAAAACAAGAATCACATTTCATAGCGTACTTATCTAAATATATACAACTAAACTACTTTTATGGAGGCATTTTGTTGTTTGTGGAGGAAATTATCATACTTCAGAAACTGCAGATTTGCCAACTGCGTCCATTCAAGTTTCGATTCGGTTGCAATTAATCCTGCAGCCCTGTACTTGGCCCTCGTTTGCCTCTGTTTGCTTCTGTTTGCACACTAAACGTCCCTTATACAAACTGTGAGGGGAGGTAATAGAAGCTTGTGCTAATGTCCCGTTCTCTTCCAGCACAGCGCCGGAGCCTTCTCATTTGTGCTTTAGCAACAAGTGTCCTCATTACAGTAATAGACTCGTGATGACTGTTGTTCTGCGCCGTGCTCCACTGCTCCACGTGAACTTTGGCTCGTCTCCAACTGCTTCTGCTGAAAACTCTCTCCTGAATTAGACTGAAAACAACTACGATTATTATTCCGGAGTACAACTGTGGCGTTTTGTTGTGTTACAATGTTTCAGTGATCTAATTTTTGGTCAAGTAAAACCTCCTGGTGATGGTTTTTAGGGGGTATTTGTAATGTTTTTTGTTGTTGGTGCGATAGGGGCTGACCTCGGGGTGGTGGACCAATCACGCCGAAGCGTTGAGGTCAAAGGTGAGGTCAAAGCGCCAGACGTACGTAAGACTAAGACTGAGACCAGGATCAGACCAGGATCAGACCAGACCAGGACTGAGATCAGCACTGAGACCGGGACTGACACTGGGACCAGACCAGAACCAGACCGGGACTGAGACCAGGAGAAGACGGGGACTGAGACCAGACCAGGACCAGAGCGGAACCAGACCAGAACTGAGACTATGACTGAGACTGGGACTGGGACTGAGTTCAGGAAAAAAACAAGACCAGACTAAGACCAGGACCAGACAGGAACTGAGACCAGGACCAGACAGGGGCTGAGAATGGGACCAGACCATGTCTTAGACCAGGACTAAGACTGGAACCAGACCGGGACTGAGACCGGCACCAGACCTTGACTGAGACCAGAACTGAGAGCGGTTTAGTCCTGGTTTAATTATGGTTTAGTTCTGATTTAGACCTGTGTTAGACCTGGTTCAGTCCTGGTTCAGTCCGTATGCGGCGCAAAAGTCTGGCATCGCAGTTTAAGTTACGGAAACAGGAACCTTGTTCCAGTGTTACTTAATTAAGATTTTCCAAAAATGTTACATTAACTCTAGAACAGATTGGACTCAACAAAACTCAACAAACAATAAACAAAGAAAAACTATTAAAACTGATTCCTTGAGTCAATTTTAACACACCATGTTTTGTGCTTTGTGCATTCGTGGACAGAAAAGTTTTTTTTTCTTCAGCTTTTTGCACTGTTCCTCTTTTTATTATATCTGTTACTCCCATCTCTCTCCTCTCTATGTCTCACACTTTCCCATCTCTGTCTCCCTCCCTCTCTCTCTCTCTCTTTAACCCACTCTCTTTTCTTTCCCTTCCCTTCATGACCCCATCTCTTTTCTCTTTATTCACCCCTCTCTTTCCCATCGCTTTCTGTCTCTCAACCCCCACCCTTTTTCATCTCTCTTCCCTCTCTCTCCCTCCCGCCACTGTCCCTTTCTCTCCATTCTGTTACTCTCATCTCTCGCTCTCCTCTTCCTCTACTCCTCTCTCTCACACTTTCCCATCTCTTTCTCTCCCTCCCTCTCTCTCTCTTTCCCATCCTTTTCTGTCTGTCAAGTCCCATCCTCTTTCTCTCTCCTCCTCTTTCTCCCCCCTTTCTTTCCTTCTCTCCCCCTGCCACTGTCCCTCTCCTCTCTCTCCTCTCCTCTCTATCTCTCTCTCACTTTCTCATCTCTTTCTCTCCTTCCCTCTCTGTCTCTTTAACCCACTCTCTTTTCTTTCCCTTCCCTTCATGACCCCATCTCTCTTCTCTTTATTCACCCCACTCTTTCCCATCTTTTTCTGTCTCTCAACCTCCTCCCTTTTTCATCTCTCTTCCCTCTCTCCCTCCCGCCACTGTCCCTTTCTCTCCATTCTGTTACTCTCATCTCTCGCTCTCCTCTTCCTCTACTCCTCTCTCTCACACTTTCCCATCTCTCTTTTGCCTCCCTCCCTCTCTCTCTCTCTAACCCGCTCTCTTTCCCATCCTTTTCTGTCTGTCAAGTCCCATCCTCTTTCTCTCTCCTCCTCTTTCTCCCCCCTTTCTTTCCTTCTCTCCCCCTGCCACTGTCCCTCTTCTCTTCTTCGCTCTCTTCTCTCTCTCCTCTCCTCTCTATCTCTCTCTCTCACTTTCCCATCTCTTTCTCTCCTTCCCTCTCTCTCTCTAACCCACTCTCTTTTCTTTCCCTTCCCTTCATGACCCCATCTCTTTTCTCTTTATTCACCCCTCTCTTTCCCATCGCTTTCTGTCTCTCAACCCCCACCCTTTTTCATCTCTCTTCCCTCTCTCCCTCCCCCTCTCTCCATCCCTCGCTCTCACTCTCTCTCTCTCTGCCTCCCTGGTTCAAGGTTAATGTTTTCTGGCTCACCTCTGGCTCACAGGATACACAGTGATGGATGCATGCTCTGACGCGGGGCCCCGAGGATTAACCAGGACCAATAACCACACACAAACAACACACACACACACACACACACAAACACGCATGTCACACACACGTTACACACGGTTTACTTTGCTCGACCTCTTGCGTCACCTTCTCGCTCCCGCCCTGGATTACTGTCACAAAACACAATTGAGCAGAATATAAATGTTTTGAGGAGATAACAACACTTCAAATATTTGTACAATGTGAACAGGGAAGCAGTGGATGAAGGACGAAATAACACAGGTTTGGGGCAAGACGTACTGAATTCAATTTAAGCTACATGTCTTTAATCCTTTGGTTAAAAAAAAATAAATGTCTACAAAATAAGGTGTGGGGGGAATTCAGTGAGGAAGATGTGACATTTCCTCGTTTTTATGCTGTAACTTCTTGTCTGTCTTAATCAGCCAGTCACAGCCCTTCAATTTAAAAAGGCAATATAATCTGTGTATCATTTGTTCATTCGTTTTTCAATATAAAATCAAAAATAAGAAAACGAAAAAAACAACTATTTTCTTCATTATTTGTCTCCAAAACCAAAATGAAAAAACGGATAACGATTTGTTTCAGTTTTTTGTGATAAATGAATAATGGCAAAAACGGATAACGACCATTTCCCGTTTCCGTGAGTTAAACTGAGATGTCGGACTTTTGCGGACTGAATCAGGTCCGGGACCAGACCAGAACCAGACCAGGACTGAGACCGGGACTGAGACCAGGACCAGACCACGACTGAAAACGGGAAATGGAAACAGGAAACGTAAATTATCCGTTTTTTCCATTATTCATTTAAACACAAAATTGAAAAATGAAAAAAATAAATCATTATATATTTTTCATTTTGGTTTTGGAGACAAATAATGAAGAAGTTGTTGGTTTTATATTGAAAAACTAATGAATGAATGAATAGAAATACAAAAACCCATGGGACAATGAACCAGACCAAGGCGGCCTTCTCATTGTCACACACCTGCGATACCGTCCTAAAGATGTTGGACTGCAGATGGCGCTGTCCTGTCTCGAACAACAGGAAGACGGCACAAAAGCCTGTGACTACTTTGAGTAAGACCTGCCAGGTATGAAAACAAAATAAACTTTTGTCTGAAATAAAAATCTGTTAGAATATAACAAGCAATCAGCTACAAACGCACTGTATTTTTTCTTCATTTTGAGGCCATTCCTGCTACAAGTTTCAGCCCTCCTCATTCCTTATGTTATTACGTGGGGGTACACCGTCCACCCACTTCTCCCAAATTGAGATTGTAAAAAAAAATTAAAGACAACAAACATAGAATAGCTACAACTTAAATGTCAAACCGGAGCTACTGTACTGGCAATGGTGAAAACAAACTGCATAGACTCATGAAATCTGCACTACTGTCCTATAGTGACCTGCGACACGAGGGACCAAGACTGATCCAGGACTGAACCAGGGAGATTAAATCATAACTGAACCAGGACTGAGTGTCAGGACAGACCCGGAGGTGCGCCTGCGTAGACCGTCGGGTGACAGAACTGATACAGAGCTAAGTGCAGCCGTTGCCCAGTCACGCTTTGCGGACACCCTGCTCTGTGGGATCGGGGTTCTCTCTCTCGCTCTCAAGTCTCAAGTCCAAGTTTAGTCCTGGTTTAGTCTTGATTTAGACCTGGTTTAGTCCTGGTTTAGTCTTCCTGGTTCAATCATGGTTTAGTCCTGGTTTTAGTCCTGGTTTTAATTCTGGTTTTAGTCCAGGTTCAATCCAGGTTCAGTCCTCTGGTTTCGTCCTGGTTCAGTCCTGGTTTAGTCCTGGTTCAGTCCTGGTTTAGTCCTGGTTCAGTCCTGGTTTAGTCCTGGTTCATTCCTGGTTTAGTTCTGTTTTCGCCCTGATTTAGACCTGGTTTAGTCCTGGTTTTAGTCCTGGTTTTAGTTCTGGTTTTAGTCCAGGTTTAGCCCAGGTTCAATCCAGGTTCAGTCCTCTGGTTTCGTCCTGCTTCAGTCCTGGTTTAGTCCTGGTTCAGTCCTGGTTTAGTCCTGATTTAGTCCTGGTTCAATCCAGGTTCAGTCCTCCTGGTTTCGTCCTGGTTTAGTCCTGGTTCAGTCCTGGTTCAGTCCTGGTTTAGTCCTGGTTTTAGTCCTGGTTTTAGTTCTGGTTTTAGTCCAGGTTTAGCCCAGGTTCAGTCCTCTGGTTTCGTCCTGCTTCAGTCCTGGTTTAGTCCTGGTTCAATCCAGGTTCAGTCCTCCTGGTTTCGTCCTGGTTTAGTCCTGGTTTAGTCCTGGTTCAGTCCTGGTTTAGTCCTCCTGGTTCAGTTCTGGTTTAGTCCTGGTTCATGTGTTGTAGCCTATGATTTATGTTCTATAGGTGATTATTAACGGCGTTATTAACATGATTAACATGAAAAAAAAATCAAATAAAAAATCAAATATTACAGATTTTTACTGGGCTCACACCTTTATGTTTGGACTGAAACCGTTTATACTACTACTTCTTTTTTTAATAAACAATCTATATGACCACATTTGCACAAACACACATTTTACATTCTACTAATCATTGAAATCAAAATTACACTAAAATCTGTTTTGAACATCTGGTACTATGTCATGCTCATTACATTTCAAATCGAAAACGTCGTTCTTTTAAATCATGTTCACATGGACCACATCCAAATGAAAAATGAACCCCTAATCGCCCCCTCTCTCCTATTTACAAACCTATATTGCTGTTATGTCCCCGTTCGTCTGCACCGCTCTGGGCTACGGACTCACTGCTTGTAAACAGCTCCGGTGCCACAGTCTATCACGGCCCAAATAGTCCGACCGTACACCCGCGCCAGCTCCAGGCAAAAGCACCACACTCATTTATACGTGTCTCCCCAACCTCTCCACTCTCAGACCTGTAATGAGCAATGAGCCGTGGCCTGTGGAGGAGACGGCTTCCAACGGGGCCCCACAAAACCAAGGACACGACGCACAAAACTATAGGTACGAACCGAACGGTGCAGTACGCGCGTCCGGCCAGCAGGCTGTGCACTAATGGCTACGGTGACCTTCATTTGTGTGATTTATAACTCATGTCCCCGTCAGGCTCTTTAAGTTATAGTCGACGGAAATGTAATATTCAAGAAGTGGTATAATGTACTTTCTTATATTAATAATGTTTTAATAACTTTACTGGGGTGGTGCTGACCTTTATAAACTGCAGAGGTAGCGGTTTGTGATATTTAGCATATGTACTTACCTCAAACTAAATGTGGTCATAGAGCGGAGAGAGGGATTTGAAGTATTTGCCCTGTAACTGGAGGACTTGAAAACGACTGCTACATGACATCACAAGGTGGAACAGAGCATTTTGAGATTTGGAGGAGCAGGCAGACTCATAATAAAAGATGATCCACATCCTGGTTCAGTCCTGGTTTACTCCTAGTGTAGTCTTGGTTTAGTCCTGGTTTAGTCCTGGTTCAATCCTGGTTTAGACCTGCTTCAGTCCTGGTTTAGACCTGCTTCAGTCCTGGTTCAGTCCTAGTTTTGTCCTCCTGGTTCAGTCCTGGTTTAGTCCTAGTTTAGTCCTGGTTTAGACCTGGTTTAGTCCAGGTTCAGTCCAGGTTCAGCCCTCCTGGCTTAGTCCTGGTTTAGTCCTGGTTTTAGTTCTGGTTCAGACCTGTTTTAGTCCTGGTTCAATCCTGATTTAGACCTGCTTCAGTCCTGGTTCAGTCCTAGTTTCATCCTCCTGGTTTAGTCCTGGTTCACTCCTGGTTTAGTCCTCCTCGTTCAGTCCTGGTTTAGTCCTGGTTTAGTCCTGGTTTAGACCTGGTTTAGACCTGGTTTAGTCCAAGTTCAGTCCAGGTTCAGTCCTCCTGGTTTAGTCCTGGTTTTAGTCCTGGTTTAGTCCTGGTTTAGTCCTGTTTTAGTCCTGGTTTAGTCCTGTTTTAGTTCTGGTTCAGTCCTGGTTTAGACCTGCTTCAGTCCTGGTTCAGTCCTGGTTCAGTCCTAGTTTCATCCTCCAGGTTCAGTCCTCCTGGTTTAGTCCTGGTTTACTTACTGCTACATGACATCACAAGGTGGAACAGAGCATTTTGAGATTTGGAGGAGTAGGCAGACTAATAATAAAAGATGATCCACATCCTGGTTCAGTCCTGGTTTACTCCTAGTGTAGTCTTGGTTTAGTCCTGGTTTAGTCCTGGTTCAATCCTGGTTTAGACCTGCTTCAGTCCTGGTTCAGTCCTAGTTTTGTCCTCCTGGTTCAGTCCTGGTTTAGTCCTAGTTTAGTCCTGGTTTAGACCTGGTTCAGTCCTGGTTCAGTCCAGGTTCAGTCCTCCTGGCTTAGTCCTGGTTTAGTCCTGGTTTTAGTTCTGGTTCAGACCTGTTTTAGTCCTGGTTCAATCCTGATTTAGACCTGCTTCAGTCCTGGTTCAGTCCTAGTTTCATCCTCCTGGCTTAGTCCTGGTTTAGTCCTGGTTTAGTCCTCCTGGTTTAGTCCTGGTTTAGTCCTGGTTTAGTCCTGTTTTAGTCCTGTTTTAGTCCTGGTTTAGTCCTGGTTTAGACCTGGTTTAGACCTGGTTTAGTCCAAGTTCAGTCCAGGTTCAGTCCTCCTGGTTTAGTCCTGGTTTTAGTCCTGTTTTAGTCCCGGATTAGTCCTGTTTTAGTCCTGTTTTAGTCCTGGTTCAATCTTGGTTTAGTCCTAGTTTCATCCTCCAGGTTCAGTACTCCTGGTTTACTCCTGTTTTAGTCCTGTTTTAGTCCTGGTTTAGTCCTGGTTTAGTCCAGGTTCAGTCCAGGTTCAGTCCTCCTGGCTTAGTCCTGGTTTAGTCCTGGTTTTAGTTCTGGTTCAGACCTGTTTTAGTCCTGGTTCAATCCTGATTTAGACTTGCTTCAGTCCTGGTTCAGTCCTAGTTTCATCCTCCTGGCTTAGTCCTGGTTTAGTCCTGATTTAGTCCTGGTTTAGTCCTCCTGGTTTAGTCCTGGTTTAGTCCTGGTTTAGTCCTCCTCGTTCAGTCCTGGTTTAGTCCTGGTTTAGTCCTGGTTTAGACCTGGTTTAGACCTGGTTTAGTCCAAGTTCAGTCCTGGTTCAGTCCTAGTTTCATCCTCCAGGTTCAGTCCTGGTTTAGTCCTGGTTTAGTCCTGGTTTAGTCCTGGTTTTAGTCCTGGTTTAGTCCTGGTTTAGTCCTCCTGGTTTAAAAGATGATCCAAACACGTGAATGAAACAAAATACAAGTGCAGGTCTGTTTTTGATGAGGTAACAGTATTACCATATTTTTCGGACTATAAGTTGTACTTTTTTTCATGCTTTGGTTGTTTCCTGTGACTTATACTCCAGTGTGACTTATATATTAAAATGTTCACACTGACAGTCGTGAGAGGCTCTAGTCTTGTGTGTCAGTATCTGCTGCTCCTGTTCCTCTTGTACCACTGTCACTTCACTCTACTGCGCATGTCTCCTGAAGAAAGAGCCTCTGTCCTGCTGTAAGTAGTGAAATATTCAGCTGAAAACAGTAATTGAGCAGCAGAAAGAAAGCTTGGAGTGAGTGAGAAACTTGTGAGGGACTGACGGAAAGTGGGGATGGAGAACACAGCTTCACGGCAACCGGGCGGGTGCGTCATGAAAGTTTCCTGAAGTCATTGGATGGATGGACAAAGCCTGAACTTCAGTGACAAACGAAACCATCCTGTCGGGATTCAGAAAGGCCGGAATAATTCTAACTGGAACTGATGCTGAGTCTGACGACAGCGACACAGAAGAGGAAGCGACGCTCTGTTTACCTTGTTATTACTATACATTGTCTGGTTCCTGGTCTCTGATTTTATAAAATAAGTTTCTCCCAAAAAGTGCAACTTATTGTCCAGTGTGACTTATGTTTTTTTTCTTCTTCATTACTCATTTTTTGGCTGGTGCAATTTATAGTCCGGATCGACTTATCGTCTGAAAATACAGTATAACATGGCTTAAAACTCACAAGAGTCAATTTTGTGTAACATAGGACTTGTAAGCACATCTTGTTGTGCCACTGGGCAAGACACTTATCCCGTGTAGTGGACCGAACAGAAAGGCAAAGACAAGGTATAAAAATAAGTTTAAATTTAATAAAGTTTAAAAAAAAAAAAAGATATAATTTAACTAAGGCTCAAATTAGACAAATTATAAAAAAAAAAAACTGAACAGAACACAACTAACCCAACCAGACAAAGAAACAGGGCTGTTTAAATACATGAGGACCAACTAAAGCTAAACACAAGAGGGAGGAATTAAACTAAATAATTAACTAAACTACTAACTTAAAGGTTGTATAGAGGATTTTTTTAAGGGAAGAGAAATACAGCGACAGTCCTTGTGCGCGTTCAGAATTACTGTTGAAGTTTCCTGTCTAGAAGTAATTCAGCGACCGACGCGTCAGTTTTTAGACCCTTCGTCTGCTTCGGTCGCGCCATCGCTGGACGAGATCTCCAAGAATCACCTCAGTTTGACTTTGCTCCTTTTCCCCTTCTCTTCTTCTTCTTTCGGCGACCTCAAAAATTGACTTTCTTTTGCGGCGAACTGGTCGTGGATTCTCGTCCGCCGTCGCGACAAACTTTGTGTGAAATGCGAGGAAGCGACAGTTCGAAAAAGCCTCTAAGAACCGCTGTGTAAACCACGTAATCCCCGCGCTCCGACGAGTCAGTTACACTAGGGAGTTTGAATGACAACCTAACAGCCAATAGAAAATGAGGGAGCCTCGTTTTCTATTGGCTGATGTTTATCTGGCCTCAACACGTCCACAGTTTATAGATTTTTGTTCTTTTTTTTTTTTGGTCATCATAATTACAAAGCTGCTGCGTCTCTGTAATGGTATTTTAATCTTTCACTGACAGTTTGAAACAAAACAAAAAATCCTCCATACAACCTTTAATCAAAGTAACAAAAGGCAAATAATTATAATACAGAAAATAATAAGTGATAATAAAGTGACCTTAAAGCAAACTAAACCCCCCCTTGTTGATTTACGATGGTTTCTCCCAAGGATCCTCAGTACAGTGCTCAAAAAACCCCAAAAAGAACAAATGTAAGTAAATCAGACTTATATTAACTAAAATGTGTGCACTCAAATTAGAATATAAGTCGAAATAAATAAATAATAAATAAAAAAAGAAATAATGCAATTAACGTAATGGAAATGAAATGAAATAATACTGACACGATGGAGTGGTGGAAGAAGTATCCACCACATCCCGCTATGTCCATGTCGGGCGGTGAGGTTTATAGGTAAAAATGCCCAACTTCAGTCAGTCTGTCTCAGGGCAGTTGCGGCTATAAAAGTGTACAACTGCGGAATGAATGAATAACTAACTTTAAGGCACAGGTATTATGATCATATATTTACAAAAATCCACGTCTGAACACATAAGCCCCGAAACGAATTGTGTCTGATCTGAGGAAAGTGTAAAAAATGTTTGAGATTAAACCTTTCGCAGATAACAAAATGAATAAATAAATAATTTTTTGGCAGGATTTATAGCAGCTCGTTTGATGATATTTAACTGATAAAAGAGAGAAAACTTAAACTCACAGACTAAATAAGATAAGCAGTAAATGTTTTTTTCTATAAAACTCACCTCTGCACCGCTGGAATTAACAAATTATGATATTGCTTTGTAAAAGTTCATTTAAATGTCCATAAATTTCATAACAAAAGTTGAAAAAAAAAAGACAACTGAACATAAATGAGTGTAAAGTGAAAAATTAAATAAAAAAAACAACATTCTAATATCTTTAAAGTCTTCTGGAGAATGGTCTACCGCCTGCTTGCCTCCATGGAGATGTTATTTTGATGGGAATAATCCACAGTATGGCATAAATGTCCCGTGAGAAGAAACGCCTCCCCCCAAGACCCCCACGGCCACAACCAGACATACGCTACGACAACTATGGACATTGGCCACTTCACACTGACAACCAGGGACGGTGCAGCCTCTGCCCAAGGGGTGTGTCAAGATGGAAATGTGAGAAGTGCAATGTTTTCCTGCGCTTGATCGGAGTGAGGGAACGCTTTGTAGCGTATCATCAAAAATAATGTGCCGAGGGTTACCACTGGTTACCGTTATTTAGTTTGAGAGATTTGTATCCTTTTTGAATTTGTTCAATGCAAGAAAATAAGTTCTTTGAAGATTTTACACAGCACAACTGAGAAGTTGGATAGGTCCTCAGGTGTCCTTTTTTATTATTTTAAGACAGGGGAAATACATAAATGCCCCATATGTTTTTCAAAGTACTATTGTCACGTAAGTATTGGAATTTTATGCAGAAAATGGGAGCGAAATTAATTTGTTGGAATGAAATTTAATTGACATGAATTGTTTTCTGGTATTTTTATGTTTTCTACTTTCTTTTTTGTATTTCTAGTTATTAAATAATAAGTTTATTGATAATATACATTTATAGATATGTATTAGATACTTTTACCATCAAGCACCACCTCGACCATTTGGTAGAGGCATATATTTTTAAAACTGGGGGGTCTATACATATTTTTTTTAATTTATTTTTGTTATTAGTGACCCAATAACTTAAAAAGTACAAAAAAATAATTTTTAAATAGTTTTTTTCTTGGAGTGAACATTAAAGGGTTAAACTTCTCAATCTCCATGGATACATCACCTGGCTAAATTACAGGTCAGTTCAGCGGAGAGGAGAGCCTGTTAACATTAAGAACACAAACAGCTGTACTTGAATAAATGCAAAAGTTATAATGTATAATGTTATATTGTGGAAAATTACAGGCTTGCAATCCCGTCTCCACGGATACGCGCATTCATTCACAAGAAAAGTTACAGAGTGCACTTTAAACTTACATTTTACCAGCCAATAGAAGCACAATCAAACAACTTTTCTTCAGTCCATTACTCCATTATTCTTTTCTTTTGAGAAAATGAAAACTCACATTCTCGCTGCACAAGGCACAGTGAGCACAATGAACGCAGGATCTACTGTCCTCCTCTCTCCTCTTTCTCCTCCTCCTCCTCTCTTTACGGATTTCTTCTCTCAACTACTCCTCCCTGTCTTTTCTCTTCTGTCCTCTTTCCTCCTCTCTTCTCTCTCGTTTCTCTGCCCCAGGACCAGAGACTGTCCCACAGCCTCATAATTAGAATCTAGAGTGCTCTCTCTTTTCTTCACTCCTATCTTTCTCTCTCTGTCTGCTCTTCTCCTCTTTCCTCTCCTCTGTTCACTCCTATCTTCTCTCTCCTTCTGCTCTTCTCCTCTCTCTCCTCTCTTCTGTCTTTTCTTATACTCCTCTCCTCCACTCCCCTCTTCCCTCTCTCCTCTCTTCACTCCTATCTTCTCTCTTCTTCTCTCTCTGTCTCTCTCGTTTCTCCTTTTCTCCTTCCTTCTCTCTCTGTCTCTCTCGTTTCTCATCCTCTTCTCCTTTCTTCTCTCCTGTCTTCTCTATCCTTCTCTCTCCTCTCTTCTGTCTTTTCTTATACTCCTCTCCTCCACTCCCCTCTTCCCTCTCTCCTCTCTTCACTCCTATCTTCTCCTTCCTTCTCTCCCTGTCTCCTCTTCTCTCTCTCTCTCGTTTCTCATTCTCTTCTCCTTTCTTCTCTCCTGTCTTCTCTCTCCTTCTCACTCCTCTCTCTTTCCTTTCTCATTCTCCTCTCACCCACTCCCCTCTCTCCTCTTCTCCTTGCTCTTTCTCTTTCTTCCCTCTTCACTCCTATCTTCTCTCTCCCTTTCTCCTTCTGCTCTCCCCCTCTCCTCTCCTCTCTTTTCTCATTCTCCACTCCTCCCCTCCCCTATTCCCTCTCTCCTCTCTTCACTCCAATCTTCTCTCTCCTTCTCTCCCTGTCTCCTCTTCTCTATCTCTCTCTCTCTCTCGTTTCTCATTCTCTTCTCCTTTCTTCTCTCCTGTCTTCTCCCTCCGTCTCTTTGTCTGCTCTTCTCCTTTCTTCTCTCCTTTCTCTCTTCTTTCTCATTCTCCTCTCCTCTCTTCACTCCTGTCTTCTCCTTCCTTCTCTCTCCTGTCTGCTCTTCTCCTCTTTCTTCTCCCCTCTCTCCTTTTTCATTCTCCTCGCCTTTGTTCACTCCTGTCTTCTCTCTCCTTCTCTCTCCTCTCCTCCCTCTTTTCTCATTCTCCTGTCCTCCACTCCCTTCTTCCCTTCTATCTTCTCTCTCGTTTCTTATTGTCCTCCCATCTTCTCTCGCCTTCTCTCTCTGTGGGCTCCTCTCTTTCCTCTCTCCTCTCTCTCTCTCCTTTCTCATTCTCCTCTCATCTTCACTCCTATCTTCTCTCTCCTGCTCTTCTCCTTTCTCCTCTCCTATCTTCTCTATCACTTTTCTCATTCTCCTCTCCTCCCTCCCCTCTTCCCTCTTATCTTCTCTCTCGTTTTCTCTGTCTCTCCTCTCTCTCTCCTTTCTCATTCTCCTCTCTTTTTTCTCCTCTCTCTGTCTGCTCTTCTTCTCTCTCCTCTTCCCTCTCTCTCTCCTTTCTCATTCTCCTCATCTCTTCTTTCTCTCATTTCATCTCTCACTTTCTCTCTCTGTCTGCTCTTCTCTTTCCTCTCTCCTCTCTCTCTTTTGTCATTCTCCTCTCCTCTCTTAACTCCTATCTTCTCTTGCCTTCTCTGTTTGCTCTTCTTCCCTTCCTCTTCCCTCTCTCTCCTTTCCCATTCTCATCTTTTCACTCCTGTCTTCTCTCCCTCTCTGTCTGCTCTTCTCCTTTTCCTCTCTTCTCCCTCATCTTTTCTCTCAACTCCTCCTCTCTTTCTCTCTTCCCCCTCTGTCCCAGGACCAGAGACTATCCCGTGATCTTAATAAACAGAATCTAATACTCTCCACTCCTCCTCTCTCCTCCTCTTCCCTCTCTCCTCTCTTCACTCCTATCTTCTCTCTCTTTCTCTCTAATAGTGTCCTCTCTCCTCTCCTCCTCCTCTCTTCATGGATTTCTTATCTCTGCTCTACTCCGTCTGGCTTTTCTCTTCTGTCCTCTCTCCTCCTCTCTTCTCTCTTTTCTCTGCCCCAGGACCAGTGAGTGTCCCACAGTCTAATAATCTGAATCAAGAGTCCTTCTCTCTCCATTTCTTTTCTTCACTCCTATCTTCTCTCTCGTTATCTCTGTCTGCTCTTCTCCTCTCTCCTTTCTCATTCTCTTCTCCTCTCTTCACTCCTATCTTCTCTCTCCTTCTCTCTCCTCTCCTCCCTCTCTTTTCTCATTCTCCTGTCCTCCACTCCCTTCTTCCCTTCTATCTTCTCTCTCTCGTTTCTTATTGTCCTCCCATCTTCTCTCGCCTTCTCTCTCTGTCGGCTCCTCTCTTTCCTCTCTCCTCTCTCTCTCTCCTTTCTCATTCTTCCTCTCATCTCCACTCCCCTCTTCCCTCTCTTCACTCTTATCTTCTCTCTCGTTTTCTCTGTCTCTTCTCTCTCTCTCCTTTCTCATTCTTCTCTCTTTGTTCTCCTCTCTCTGTCTGCTCTTCTTCTCTCTCCTCTTCCCTCTCTCTCTCCTTTCCCATTCTCATCTCTTCACTCCTATCTTCTCTCCCTCTCGGTTTACTCTTCTCCTCTTTCCTCTCCTGTCCGCTTTCTCATTTCTCATTCTCCTCCCTTCCCTCCTATCTTCTCTCTTCATCTCTTCTTTCTCTCGTTTCATATTGTCCTCTCACTTTCTCTCTCTGTCTGCTCTTCTCCTTTTCCTCTCCTCTCTCCTTTCTCATTCTCTTCTCCTCTCTTCACTCCTATCTTCTCCCTCCTACTCTCTCCTCTCCTCCCTCTCTTTTCTCATTCTCCTGTCCTCCACTCCCTTCTTCCCTCCTATTTTCTCTCTCCGTCTCTTCTCTCTCTCGTTTCTTTACTGTCCTCCCGTCTTCTCTCGCCTTCTCTCTCTGTCTGCTCTCCTCTTTCCTCTCTCCTCTCTTTCTCTCCTTTCTCATTCTCCTCTCACCTTCACTCCTATCTTCTCTAGCGCTTTTCTCATTCTCCTCCGCTCCCTTCCTCCCTCTCTTCTCTCTCCTTTTCTCTGTCTCTTCTCTTTCTCTCCTTTCTCATTCTCCTCTCTTCACTCTCATCTTCTATTTCTGCTCTTCTCCTCTCCTCACTTCCTCTCCTCTCTTCAGTCCTTTCTTCTCTCCTCTCTCTCTCTCTTTTCACTGCCCCAAGTCTCCTCTCCTTCTCCTCTCTTCTCTCTCCTCTTTTCTCTCTTCCCCCTCTGTCCCAGGACCAGAGACTATCCCGTGATCTTAATAATCAGAATCTAGTACTCTCTCCTCCCCCTCTCCACTCCTCCTCTCTCCTCCTCTTCTTCCTCTCTCTGTCCCAGGATCAGAGTCTGTCCCTCGCCCTAATAATCGCTGACACACCAAAGCCAACAGACCCGGTGAGCCGCTAATAGTTTTCATTTTTCTTCTTTACGCTCCGGCCTCAGAGCTGCCATCTTGAATGATCGGCACGCACACACACACACACTTTCACGCACACACACACACACATCCTATAGCCCCGTCTCTCCCCCTCTACCTCCTCATTTTTACCCCATACAGACAATTTATATAAAAGATCCCCACATCCTCCATCATTGCACCTATTTCTATCACAAATTCTATATCCAACTTTAATGCACTCCTCTCCCCTTCGCCAAACCATCAGGGCCTTAATTCATAAACCATTACAAGGACCCAATATTTCATTTCCTGTCAGAAAACCCCATGACTGCACTGTTCTCAACTTGGACTTATCAGAGTCATTCAAAGATGTATTGTGGAGTAATGTAGTGTACAGTAAAACCAAGTGAATTCGTAATAGAAAGTACTTGATCAACAATATTTCAAAACTTTCGGGAGTAGATAGTGGAAAGCACATTTTATATTTTTATTTTCAACTGGATTCTTATTGTATATGTGAAAAATGTGGTATAATAATATTGGTGGATTTGTTTACAAGTTCTTTTACTAAAATACTACGTCCATCAGCTGTTTGTCTCCATGGAAAACGTATTGATTTGCCTATAAAGTTACACAGTACTGCATTAAACTCACATAAGCGGGAGGAGCAGCCGGGCCGAGTCACAGAACAGATCTGTGGAGATGCAAGCCAGCTCACACTACGAGTGTTTCTTCAAGATCTTAGCAATTAAAATTGAATAAATGCAAAATAGATATGTTTAATGTCACACTGTGGAACATTCCAGGCAGAGCAATAACATCTCCATGGAGAAAAAGCAAAAAAGTTACATCATAACACATTTTTTTTACTGTATACAAACTTTTTGGAGAATATAAATGTATACCTGGACAGGGTCGGTCTGGGAACAAAATTTGGCTCTGGCATTTTTCCTCAAAAGTTGGGAATTGAGGACCAAGGGGTGGGTGGGTAGGGGGAGTCGCTTAATCCGGGTGTTTTCCTGGTAATACGAATCCAAACCTGTACCTAGAATTGTATTTTGCTCTGTTCAAAAATGTAAAAAGATTAAAAAAAAAAAAAAAAAAAAAAAAAAAATGAAAAGAAAGCTTTGTTTGAAAATTTCCAGGATTGTGATGTCAGGGATAAAAAAAACAAAAACAACTTTAACCAGGCTGGCACCACCTAGTGCCTCCGCTCAATTTAATTTCTCTCCAGCGACTAGGTCAGGAATCAGAATACACTAGACGGTTCACAACAGGAATCTCCAACCTTTTTTCCTCCGTGAGTTCCCTTTACAAAACGAAAATGCCAGAGAGCAACTCGTTTTAGCCACCGCAAAAAACTGAGTAATTATAAGAACCACGGCCTTAGATAGAAGCCTTTAAAACATATACTATTATCTATTTATTAGTGCAGAAAGTAAAGTTAGGCATGAACATGATACATTTATATTTTAACAGTCATTCTATTCAGCATTTTTTTTGTTATTCAGCACAAAATGTATAATCCAGAAATTCTTTGGCGAGCTACTTGGAAGGAGGTGGCGAGCTACTGGTGGCTCCCGAGCTACAGGTTGGAGATCCCTGGTTTACAAGAACACCGGAAGTTGTAGACAGCGCACCGGCCAATCAGTGAAGAGCTGTGAAGTCATGACGTCAAACTCAAGCGCCTGTCTGGGTCCCTTTTGTGGTACAGCACAACAGTGAACAAAGCAGTTGAGATGGATGTAGACGAAGACAGACATTCTGTGTTGGCAACGATTCCTGAGATTGAGGATTTAAAGCCGGAACAAAGAGAATGTTTGGAGAATTTTGTCAAGAGGAAAGATGTTATTGCTCTTCTTCTTACAAGATGTCAGAATAATTTTATTATCCCATATTTGCTAAATACTTGTGTGATATTCTAGGCCTATGAGTTAACCATTTATGTAACTACAATTCTTTGATTTATAATGTACCAATCACTTGTATGAAAATGAAAAACCTCTGTGTGTTTGACAACTGTGTGCAGTGTCCTATCGCTCTTGTGAACCTCGAGATGATTCCTCACATGAAGCCAACTCCCACTGTCACACATGCAAGAGTTATGATGGTGTCTGACCTAAGGCACCTCCTGATTGTTAATCATGTTTTATGTGTTTGTACTATGCATAGCTTCATCAGTTTCTTATTATGTCTTTGCTGTTTCCCCTTCCCCTTGAGAATTATCGTTCTGTAACTAGGGCCTCCTAATGAAATAAAAAGAGGAGAACAGCCTTGAGTCATCAGAACGTGTGGAGACGGTTGGTTTTGATGCCCGCTCTCTGCCCGTTCTCCTCGCGAGTAAAACTGAATTAATCTCTTGTCTTTCTTCTTGTTTACAATGTTTAGGCAGACCTAACACAAGATTTGGTGCATTACATACATCACGACAAAATAGCAGTGACTGGTTAAATAAAAAAAGTACCCGCCTACCATCGAGTGAACGAATCATAATGCTGCGAGGTCAGACGGTTTCCCCGAAGTGAAACCAGCCGATAAATCAGGCTAAAAAACTCTGTGCAGTTTTTCGCAAGCTGCACCAGATCAGATTATGAGGAGCACTGAAGCTTGGACATGATGTGTGTGGGTTTTAATATATAAAATTTGTCATTATTTGAAGTCCTAAATCATGAAATGCCAAAGCAAAGGTCCTGAAGAGCCTGTTTTAAGTCCAAAAACAATACAAAAAAAAAACCAAAACAATGTTCTTTAAGCTTTTACACTTATAGACTACATTGTCGCTTTATATATTTGATCATTTTCAGAGTAAACGCAGCACACAATCCTGTGAACTACACACGCTATTTTTACCCACACGACGCAAACTCGATGACTAACTGATATAATGAATCAGAGGAGCCCACAGACAGACTCAGGCCTGTGTGAGTTGGATCGCCCAGAGGAACTACCCCCCTGTGATTCTCGGTTTCGGCTCTTGGCTCCATCAGCTGCCCGGTTTGCATCGGCGCGAAGCAAATAGACCAGATATAGACTATACAAATTCACCATCGGGTCCCCTCGCTCTGCAACACTACCTCACAACGTGGCCGTCTGAAGTTTGTCCTGTTAGAGCCTAAATGAGTTTTTAACGGGGATTTTAAAGGTGCACTGTGTAACTTTTCCATGAGGGGTCCGTCACATGCAGATTTTTATGTCATTGCTGTGCCTGGAATGTTCCACAATATCACATTAAACAGCTACCATACGTTTATTCAATTACAGGTTGTTTTCTAGCTCAAAAAATACCTAGAAAAACAACATTCTGACTGTAAGCGGGGTCGCCTCTCCACAGATCTGACCTCTATCATCACTTGATTTAAAAACAAACAAAAAAAAAAACAATATCTAGCTAAATTAAAATGACTTAAAGAACTTTTACTTAATTTAACTTTATTTGAGTCGATTCAATTTAGGGCTGTCGTGGTTAGGGAATTTCTCCTGATTTAGTCCTGGTTCAGTCCTGGAATCAGTCCTGGATTAGTCCTGGATTAGTCCTGGAATCAGTCCTGGATTAGTCCTGGGTTAGTCCTAGTTTAGTCTTGGTTCAGTCTGTGGCATGTTTCTTCCGCTCAGTAAATAAAGCCTGTGAAGTGATGACAGTCGAGTCGCGTCTGTGAATTTGTGTTCGTACTGAAGAAAGCGTAACCGTTTCATTTCATTTTGTGATTGTAATTCTTGAAGTCGTAACTTTTCAATTCATATTCTGTTGGATGCTTCGGTTAGAATGATTTTAATTTGTGTGTGATTTATCACGGGCACGGGCGGGTAACGGGTGGAATGTTAACGGGTCCGGGCGGGTGAGGGTTTAACTTTGATAAAATAACGGTTTTACGGGCGGGTGCGGTGCTGTACTGCGCGGGTGAAGCGGGTCTCCAAAAATGGACCCGTGCAGGACTGTGGGTTGGGTCACGCTGGTCATGTGCGGTGATCGCGGTGGCCCAACATGCACCGCGACGGGCCTCTTAGTATCGCCGTGATTAATTTTTGCGGTTATCGCGACAGCCCTAATTCAACTTGACAAGTCCAATTATCTACCAATGGAATATGTGTGTTTTTCTTAAATCAAGCAATGATTTTGGTTCTTATTTTAAGTTCAAAAAGTTGTTGTTTTTCTTATTTTAAGTGTATTGAGATGCATTTTGATATTTTAAGTACAAAAAGTCTTGTTCCACTGGCGGATCATTTTACTCGTCAAGTGAACTTTACTCAAATCATGATCAAACTTTCTTAATTCAAGTCATCTTAACTTGGCTAGATTTTGGTTTTTTGCAGTGTTGGTCTGGTTTGGTCTCCTTGAAGATAGAAATAAGGTTTAATGCTATACTGCGAAACATTCCAGACAAAGCAATAACATCCCCACGGAGAAAAGTTTTTTACGAAACCTCCACCGGAAAAGTTAAACAACACACCTTTAATATCATACTGTGGAACAATCAGCAACAACATTTCCTTGGTGAAAAAAGTAAAAAAAAGTGACATAGTACAGCTTTAAATAACTTTTTTGAGCTTCCAGACATGTTAGAATATTGTTCCTTCTTTCAAACAACACACTCTCTCTGCAACTTTCCACACTAGTTTTATCGTAAACTGTTATTTCGATGCATACACAGGGTTCAATAGTGACAAATTAAAGGGCTTGCGGAATTAAACGTCTTTATGTTGGTTTGAATAGGGGAAAATGTTATATTTAGAGTGTTAAAATAAGTGTAGTTATTTTCAGGCTTTGTTCAGTACAGGGTTTGATGAGACCAGTGAGTCATAGTCTGGTCTGCTCTGGTCTAGTGTGTGATTTTCTGTACAAATCTAAGCTTCAGCAAGTTGTCAAGTTATTAACCCTTTTTCGATTTAAAAAAGGGGTTAAAAGTTGACACTGAGCAGTGAAGAGAAGCCAAAGCAGGAGTATGGTTTGTACTATTGGGACTGCAGGGGCTTAACGCTCAATTCCGATTTTTTGGTGAAATACGATGTTTTTGCGAGGTCGTTCACATTTCCATTTAAATGTGACTTGTATGTGATCTCCAGTGTGAACGTAAAACGGCCCGAAAGTGTCCCACATGTTGTTAGAGAATTTTTATGTTATAAGCATTTCTCATGTAAAGGTAATCATGATGTAGTATAAGTTATCTACATTGGCTTTTTGTTTTACTTGTCTTGTTGCGTTCAAGCTGTATCAGGTGATCTTGCTGATGCATCGGCTGACTCATTAAAGATAATGTACCGGGAGAAACAAATAGTAATGGTAAACATCATGAGGTTAACACAGAACTCTGGGGAATTGCTAGAGGTTATCTATCACCTGGAATGGGAAATGTGGGAAATATTATGTGGTGGCCATGCTAATTCACCTAATATTATGGACTTTGGAATGACAACAGGGTGGGAAACACGTATGACTATCTATAGGTCTATATAACATGTTTTTTCTCTACTTGGAGTGCCATAAAGAACATGTTTTTCTGGACTTTGAGTGCAAAGAACATGTTTTTCTGACTTTGAGTGCCACGAAGCAGAAAAACTGACATATGTGGACCCCGTGGCATGTTCCCACCCATGATAAGGTGCACTGGGTCAGCAGTATTGTTCATTTTCTTGCTGTATATGCTAAATCAACAAGTTAATGTTTTGTCAAGATGTAGTATAAAGCTACCCCTGATTTTGAGTTGGTCAGAGACGTCGTTCCGGGGTGGCAGTTGTACTTGGTAATCAACTTGAATCTCTCTCAATGGAAAATGACGAAATAAAGTGGCCATTGAACCTTCCGAAAAAACCCACAGAAACCTGTGTATAATGGGGGGCTGTGTCAGTGGAAGCTTGTCAGTCATGAGACAACATGTGAACAATAGGTACTGTATTCAAAGTAACCTACTGTATGCTAATTGTGTGCTCTACAATAAAAGAACATTCGAGAGAAGAGAGCTTCAGTTAGGATGAGACAGGCAGCTCTCTCCTACTCCTTGCGCAATGTTACGACCCAGCTCGTTTGGGGTAAGGGAAGTAACAAAAATAAAACCAAGATGTAAAATGGAATAAATTAAGTAATGTTTAATTAACAGGAATGTAAAGGTAAATTAACAAAATGCTAAAAATATACAGAAAACAACCTAAACTAAGAAACAGAACAACAGAATAAACAGTTTTGTGCCAGAAAAGCGGTCACGCAGGCTTACACAAAAACGAGTGGTAAAACTTAGGGACACACACTAAACTAAAACACAAGTTCCCCAAATTAAACCACATAAACCCACAAACAGAATCGAGTGACCAAATCAAAAAAGGCACAAAAACTAAAACTAGACAACACACAACACAAAACCAAAATGGCAGACTGGCCACCAAGGCCAGCAGCCCCGAACAGGTGCTGGTAATCTCCTTAAATAGGGGCGGTGGCTGCAGTGAGGTGGGCGTCACTTGCCCCACCAATCACAGACCAGGGCTCGTGCAGCAGGAATCAAGAGAACTCTGCAGAAATATTAGAACTAAGGCCTGGGGCCGTAACACGCAAGTAAAACCAACCACTGTGTCCCTGGCGTGTTCTTTAATATTTGAGGTCGGGGTCAATTCCCTGACACATGTGCACTGGAGACACGATGACGTCAACCGCACAGTTTGCTATGTGTTTATGGAAGTTGTCCAAACATGGACGCAGCATTGAGCACCTGGAGATTTTAAAGTTCCTCTCGTACCGGAGCCAGAACATGAACAACTTACTTGTTTTAAGGAGGAGATTGAGAAGGAGAAGGATGAGGTTTTTGGTCGTGGTGTTTTGTGGGACAGCGGCAGCGACGTCCGTTGAAAGGAACGTGTGGATGTGGAGACGTAGCCAAGAGTGACACAGAGTTCATTAACAATTTTCACCTACTTCAGCGCAGAATAGTGACGTTTGTGGCTTGTTGATAACGTGTAGGTCGGATGAATGCGCTTTGGCCGTTCAGACTGAAGTCGCATGTCAAAAGATCGGATCGGTTTTAGGAGCACATATCCAAGTGTCCTGGGTTGCATTTGAAAAAATCGGATCTGTGTCGTTCAGACTGTCATTAAAAGATCAGATACAGGTCACATGGAGGCCAAAAAATCAGATTTGGGTCACTTCAGGCTGCAGTCTGAACCTTGGAGTCTGAGGAGTGATCATTTGCCTGCCTTGAATAGTCATTAATCTCACATGTCCATTGCTTTGCTGAGGGGGATATGTTGTTAACGAACCAGCAGTTAGCTTCTTGTTTTGTCGTGATTAATACACATCAAACACCGTCGCCCCGAGTCACCAGCGCCGTACATTTCACAATAAATGAATTCTTACATTACATTTAATTACTTATATTCAGAAAGGCAAGTCTCATACACTCCCCTATCCATCATTTCAAGCATTTGTTGACACTGACAAACTGCATCTTGTTTGTCACCATCACTTTACATCACTCTTCTTCTCTCCAAACCCCCAGGTCCAACATGGCCGACGCCGTTCCCATCATGCCTCGCTCCGCTCCTGGCTCCGTCCTCCATCGTGTGTTTGTTGCTCGAGCTGTCAAAACCAAAGCATCCCTGGCAGACACGTTCAAATAGTTGTTAACGTGTCTTGTGTCTTCTGCGTTCGGGGCTGGAGTTTAAACAGTTTGCAGGGGGTAGAGGAGAGAAAAGGTTCAGAAGCAAAAGTGTCAAGTTTGATTGGAAATAATTGGATGGAAGGAAGATAGAAATTGTCTGACAGCTTTTTTTTTAGGAGAATGACAGGGATTAAAGGTCCTATATCACACAAAACTGACTCTTGTGAGCTTTTAGTCGTGTTACAATGTTGTTATCTTGTCAAAAACAGACCTGGAGTTGTGTTTTTTTTCTTTCACACATGTTTGAGGAAATCTTTATTCAGGTGCGTCAGGTAATTTTTACTCAAAATGATGCAGAATCATGTTATTGATATTAACGGCGTTCATAATCACCTACAGAACGTGACTCATAGACTATAACACATGAACCAGGACTAAACCAGGTCTAAACCAGGACTAAACCAGGACTAATCTTGGACTTGAGAGAAAGAGGGGGAGAACCCCGAGTCTGTGGAGCAGGGTGTCCTTAAAGAGCGAGGGCTGCTTTGGGCCCCCTCCTTTCCCCTGCGGTCACCCGACGGTCTACACAGGCGTACCTCTGAGCCTGTCCCGACACTCAGTCCTGGTTCAGATCTGGTTTAGTCGTGGTTCAGTCCTGGTTCAGACCGGGACCAGAGCGGGACTGAGACTGGGACCAAGACTGGGACCGAGACCAGAATTGGGACGGAGACCAGAACTGGGACTGAGACTAGGATCAAGACAAGACCGGGACTGAGACTGGGACCTGACTGGGACTGGGACCAAACTGAGACTGGGACCTGACTGGGACTGGGACCAAATCGGTACTGAGACTGAGACTAAGACTGGGACTGAGACCGTGACCAGACCAGGACCAGATTTGGACTGAGACCAGGACCAGACTGGGACTGAGACCAGGATCAGACTGGGACCAGACTTGGAGCAGACTGGGACTGAGACCAGGACCAGACCAGGGCCGAGAACGGGACTGAGACAGGGACTGAGATCAGGACCAAACCGGTACTGAGACTGAGACTGAGACTGGGACTGAGACCGTGACCAGACCGGGATCAGATCGGGACTGATTCCAGGACCAGACCGGGACTGAGACCAGGATCAGACTGGGACCAGCCTCGGAGCAGAGTGGGACTGAGATCAGTACCAGACCGGTACTGAGACTGAGACTGGGACTGAGACCGTGACCAGACTCGGAGCAGACTGGGACTGAGACCAGGACCAGACCAGGGCCGAGAACGGGACTGAGACAGGGACTGAGATCAGGACCAAACCGGTACTGAGACTGTGACTGAGACTGAGACTGAGACTGAGACTGGGACTGGGACTGAGACCATGACCAGACTGGGACCAGGAGCAGACCGGGACTGAGACCAGGATCAGACCAGGGCCGAGACCGGGACTGAGACAGGGACTGAGATCAGGACCAGAGTGGGACTGAGACTGGAGCCAGACCAGAACTGAGACCAGGACCAGACCAGGAATGAGACTGGTTGAGTTCTGGTTTTAGTCCTGTTTTAGTCCTGGTTCAGTCCGTATGCGGTGCAAAAATTGCGGTTTAAGTCACAGAAACGGGAAGCGTATCCGATTTTCCATTATTCATTTAAAAATAAAATCGAAAACTGAAAAAAACAAATCGTTATCTGTTTTTTTCATTTTGGTTTTGGAGACAAATAATGAAGAAAATCGTTATTGTTTTATTTTGAAAAACAAATAAACGAATGATACACAGATTTGTTTTGATACTGAATTATGCTTGTCTCTGATTGGCTAATCCACCTGTCAATCAATCACCTCCATCTGAAAACTGGGAGCTTCCCCTGTAGCCAAACTCACATCTCCGTGAATTACTGAAGTGTGTATCTGAATCCCAGGTAATTTTACCGTAATATCTCCACGGAAACGACCATTTCCCCTCGCACACGCTCACACCGGCTTTCCTCCATTTCTGCACATAAATAGGTCTAATCTTCCAGGTCATTAAACAGACTTTCTTTGTCATAAAACTTTGCTCTCGCTCTCTTTCTCGCCGTCCCTCCGTGTGGCGCCGTTTGAACCGCAGACTCCGGGTTAATTCAAATCAGCCCGTCTCATCAGCGGCGCGGGATAGGGCCTAACCAGCCACCTCCGCCCCGTCAATTCACATTTGGAAAAAAGCTGCTAGCACGGGTGGCGCGCTCATTGGGCTCTGTCAGGTAATCAGTATTTCACTACAATCCATAAAAGAGTGAAATTACAGCCAGCGCGGAGTTCCCAGAGCCAAAATGGAGGACGGTTTTAGGGACGACAGGAGCCAAGGATTATTAACCCCTAAATGATGGGGAGAGGGGGGATCTGATGCTTGAGAGAAATAAGGAAATTACAGAGCTATACGTTGTCTGGAGACTGTACTTTTTACTATTTTAAACATGGAAATCCTACTGTATGTTTATGTAATTAGCTCTGTTTCTAGATTCCAGAGGCCAATATTCTTAAATACAGATGGGGACAGCTAAAATTAATGTTATATAATGTTAAAATCCTAATTTTTGTTGTAATAAGGTGAGTTTTTGAGTCCAGTCACTACTAAAAATGATCAGGTTCAATCATAGACTGTTTATATATATGGACATTGACTTACATTGGAATATTATAACCCTTATGGTCTGATCTTTGTGTGTGTGTTTTTTGCTTTTTTCTCAGTAAAAAAAAAAAATCACAAGCATCACAATCTTCATTTGAGCACAGCTGAACTATAACGAGAAGACGTTTTTGTTTACATCCGGCTTTTCTGCACATGCGCAGTGGCTGGTAGGCAAAAAAAATCAGTGGGGCCACGTGTTTGTGTTGACAGTTGCGTTGCGTACGTCTGTCATATGAGATAACTCGTCTTATTTTGAAGTAGGTTTTGCGTTTAATTGTTTTGACATGACTTCATCGTCTTACTCAAAGTCAATGAATGTTGAGGATCAAAAACGTGACTTTGAAAAGTTAAAACTCGCCCATAACTGTTGACGATGTTGATGTTGTACTGTTGTACGATGATTGTTGATGTTGTACGTCAATAATGTTGATGATGTTGATGCTGACTTGCTGATACGAACGCTTTTTTTGCCTACCAAAATGGCTGACGTGATGCCATTGTGTTTTCTCTTATAGAACTATAATAAAATCTTCAGGTGAACCCAAGATAGTGTTGTATTGTTTTCAGTGGCCTATGCTCACTGCCCCCCAAAAAATGTTCTCTTCTGCATTTATTTCCTCAATATGGACAAGTTCCTCCCTCCCATGTGACATATGTAACGTGCACAACGTGGAGCGTTTGGACCAATCAGAGCAAGAGCCAGTGCGGGCTCAGAGCACTGCTAGGCTAGATCTTGCAAAACTAACTTTTAGGCGCTTTGAGGATTTTAAATTTATGAGTTTTGATATGTTTTTGCAGACAAACCTGTATGTGAAAAATGTGCAGAAGGTAAACGCTTGGTGCATTTATAGACATGTCTGTGCTTTTCTCTCAACTGGATGTAACTACAGTGAGATTTTTCATCTTGTTTTGCTGTTGTGAGGCTTTGACCAATCACAATATAGTCGTCATGATTAGAGTGACCAGATTTTCAAAACCAAAAACTGGGACATCCCTGGTTTGGGGTGATTGGAAATAATAAAATTGTGAAACGAGAGCATAACTAAGGAAAAATGTTATTCAGTTCAATTCATGTTTATTTATACAGCACATTTAAAACAACTTCAGCTTCATATAAAAGTCAAGAAAAACAGAAGAAACAGATACAAGTGTTACGCACTCGTGCCATTCATGACTTATTCATGACGAACATGTGAGTCAGTACAGTTATATTTTCTTTGTGTTTTGGTCATTTTTAAGCAGTTTTTCTGTATTTTACCTAAACAAATTACAACTTTACCGTTGGCAGGGACCAGACTGGTCTAAGGGCCTGTTTACATGAGAATGCTTGCAGATAAAAATGTCAAAATATTTTATCGGAAGTGTCTTTCGTTTAGACCATAGGTGTCAAACATAAGGCCCGGGGGCCAGATCCGGCCCCCCCAAGACCTTTAATGTGGCCCTTGGGTGATTTTCTACTAAAATATTTAATTATATTTTCTATTAAAATATTGGTAATTTTCTGCGGTGCTTAGCATAGCAGCGTCTCCAGCATCTCTGTACATGGCCCCTCCCACCAGAGCAGCACAAGACTTGTCTCTTTCCAAACGCTCTTAAAGGACGATCGTTTTGACTGTTGACCGTGACACCCTCATCAGAAAAATGTCCAAAATGAGAAAAGTGGACAGGATTTTCCAAGAAAAATTGACTTATTGCATACAAGTTCATGTTAAAACATTGTGTTGAAATAGAATTTTTCTTAAAGTTTCAGGTTGTTCATAATGTTATAATATTATAATATTATAATAAGAAAGAGTTAATCAATTAAAAAAAGATGTCTATAATAGATTTGTGTTTCTCTGCACAAATATTTGAACTTATTGTTATTTTTGGGGTTTATATGCCATGAGTTTTCTGATCCAGCCTCTTTGGGATCAAAGTAGGTTGGATACGACCCCTGGACCAAAATGAGTTTGACACCCCTGATTTAGACAGTCACGGCGTTTTCGGGGCTTAAAAATGCAAAAATCTGAAACCACCCTCCAGAGTGGAAAAGTTGAATCTGCTCTGCCGTAGCGTTTCCGTCTACACTGCCCAAGACCCAAAACTCTGTTCAGATCTGCTCACGTCGCGTACGTGTTCACGTCACTTACATCACCACCAACGTCACCACCTCGCCACCTGGCATACATACCCAGTCGAATTCCACACACTTTTGCGTCACCGTATGCACACAGATTTCCTCCTGAAAATGCTGAAAATGCTCGTCTAAACGCGAAATAAAAAGTGAAGACGCAATGCCACTTTTGGTCTTCTGTTCAGATCATCATCATATAAACCTAGGGACAAAAGGGACATTTCTTGTATAAAACTGGGACAAATCATTGGTTTTGGACAAATCCACTGGGACAAGGCTCAAAACTGGGACTGTCCCGGGTAAATAGGGACTTCTGGTCACTCTAGTCATGATGATGTGTTTTCTGATCACTTTCAGTCCTTCCAGATTGATAATGTGTAAACCTCAACTCACAGTGCTACACATCGTTTCGAATTTAATAATTCACTGCGTAAATATTGTACAAGGAACTGCAAAACAATTTCCTCCTAAAATCTGATTCACCAGCTCCTCTCCCGGTGCTTAGAGAGAATGTATGTCTCACATCTGTTATAAAAATACTCCAGGCACTTTATTCTTTGAAAAGATCTGCAGTAAAAACATAAAAACTCAAATCCACAAAAGTGTTCAAGTTTTATTTTGGTGTCACAGGTTTTTCTGAAGACACTTTTCCAATCTCACTTTGTATTTTATTCAAACACTTTTCGGAGTTTTGTAGTTTTGATTTTCAGATTAAAACGTGCCTCGGGAATAAAGCTTTTCATTTTTATCAAAGTCGAAATTGCTGCGATCTTAATAAAAAAAAGTACAAAGGCTGTTCTCATGAATTTGCTTCTCGTGTATTTCTCAAAAAGTAACTTGTTACTCTGCATTTGTTCTTCAAATGATTTAATTGTAATGAATGTTTGATATAATGTTGGTGTAATTTTGTACTTATAGTTGTGTTTTTTTCCTTATTTAGTACTTTTTTTGGTAGGGATCAATCGGGGTGAATCGATAATCATGATTTAGTGTACAGTATTTTAACTATGACGATATTAGAAACCAAATTAAGTTATTTCTGACCGTTTCTGACAGACAATTCCAAAAAGTAGCTGTACATTTAAAGGACTTTTAATGTTTTTTTCTACTTTGTCATTCTACACATTTGATTTTTACTTTATTCTAGATTGATTTAGACAGAATTAAGGATTTTAATGTAGTTTTGTCCTGGTGTAATCAAGAATAATTGTAAAAAAAAAAAAAATTGGATGTTTCTTCTTAAAACAACAGTTTTATACCCAACAATATTCACATTTATCTAACATTAAAATCAAATTTACTGATAACATTTTTGTACATCACTATTGTCTGGACCTTGAACCCAAAAAGGACTATTTTCCAAAATACAAGCTTATTTTATTTCCTCAAAATCCAAGTATTCATTCACACAAAGGACTAAAACCACAATTGTTACTTAGACGTTAAAATGAGTTTTATTTTGACAGAATCTGCCCACAAAGAACTGACTGAGCTGGAACTACAACAGGTGAGCTGACTTTGTACTTTGAAACAAGTCGCTCACACACAAAATTACTGCATTAGTCAACAGTTTTTTTCAGTTTTCACACATTTTTGTTGAAAATCAAACACCTAAACAGGACCATGAACGCTCGTATTGATCACAGGCTCCTGAAAATGTTTTGTTTGAATTTTTGTGTGTTTTTTTTCTTGACTTTTCAGACAAGTTTTGCCTGTAAATGCAATGGAACACCTCCCACTATAGTAATGGTCACATTTTTCTATAGCGCTTTTCCACCTTTAAGGCACTCAAAGCACTTTACAACAAGGAACCACTCATCCATTCATACAAAGTGGGTTAAGTGTCTTGCCCAAGGACACAACGAACATCTGTGGGAGCTGGAATCACACCGCCAACCTGTGGGTCAGTGGATCTGACCGCTCAACCAATGATGGTTGGTGTCAAGAGTGGGATTTGAACCGCAACCTTCAGATCAGTGGACAAACCCACTATGACGTCACCGCAAAGTATCAGTTGAGTATCAGTATCGAAAAACTCTGTCCCCAAAGTATTTAGTATCGTATCAGTACCAAAAACAGTGGTATCGTCCAGAGGTGGGACCAAGTCGTTTTTTTGCAAATCTCAAGTAAGTCTCAAGTCTTTCACCTCAAGTCCGAGTTAAGTCTCAAGTCGAAGACAGGAAAGTCCAAGTCGAGTTTCGAGTCACTGGCCCATAAATCCAAGTCATCTACTTTGAGCTTCAAGTAAGTAAGTAACTAAGTCTTTATTTATATAGCGCTTTTCACCGACATTTTTGTCACAGAGCATTATTCAGCATTATTCATTCACTCTATACCTGGTGATGGTAAACTACTGTTGTCGCCACAGCTGCCCTGGGACAGACTGACAGAAGCAAGGCTGCCATGCCAATCGGCGCCATCAGTCCCTCCGACCTCCACCATCACTCACGCACACACCACTTTCATACTAGGCAATGTGGGTGAAGTGTCTTGCCTAAGGACACAGTTATTGCCACTAGCCCCAGTGTTAATTTCCACCTGTCGTCCCTGGGCAGGTTCAATGATTGATTGTATTTAACTGACCTCGACTATCAACTGTTCTTCCTGGAGACCTGTAGCATGTTTTGGGTTGATGGGGGAAACCGGAGCACCCAGAGGAAACCCATCCAGACACGGGGAGAAACATACAAACTCCACACAGAAAGACCCGGGCAGAACAGAAAGTATTCAGACTTAAACGTGCTTAATATCTGTTATTTTGTCATGTCGACTGCACTGAAAAAGAAGGATCATGTTCTTTGTAGTTCCCTCTGTTTTACTGCATTGTACTGTAAATTACTGTAGTACTTTTGAGGATACTACATCACAATACTTCTGTTACATCCAAAGTAACAGTGATAGTGAAGTCCCTACCAAGGTAATTTTAAATGACTTTCAATAAAGTGATGCAAATATATATATATTTTTTTTTACAAAAGCTAAAAAAAAAGTGAGACGTTGTTTGTGAATGGTGTGGGTCGGGGGCTTGGTGGTGGGTTGGAGGTTGGGAGCACTACGCTGGAGTCGATCGGACACGCTGTAAAGCACAGGCAGCGGGGAATTAGCAAGTCTTGAGTACCAAATATGGATAAATGTGGAGCTACAAGTGTAAAACTTACCGATGTCGGCCGATCTCGGAGGATCTCGGAGCATCTCGGAGCAGCTGTGGTGCCGTCTTCTGGTTAGTGTCTGCCACAAACTCTCCAACAGGTTCAGGTGGGAACTTTGAAAAGTGTAGAGTTTGCAGGAGTGCTTGGTTTACAAAAAGAGAACTGACTGGGATTTGTATAATTGGATGTTTATGTTTTTACTGATACATGTGTATTATATGTGAATATTTATTTTAAGGTATGAATTATGTCTTATTGTAAAAGGGGTAATTGGTCACCTGAATTGTTGGTAGTGTCTAATGGGAGGCTGTGGGCCCTTTCAAAAGTGGGACCAGTTTTGTAGTCAGATAATGTTGTTTGCTTAGTGTTATTGGAATAAAGCTGCAATGTAAAGAAACTATCCTGGGCTGTGGTTCTTACACTAATGCAGGGGTGTCAAACTCATTTTGGTCCGGGGGCCGTATTCAACCGACTTTGATCCAAAGGGGCCGGATCAGAAAACTCATGTCATATAAACCCCAAAAATAACAATAAGTTCAAATATTTGTGCAGAGAAACACAAATCTATTACAGAAATCTTTTTTAATTGATGAACTCTTTTTTTTACTAAATATTATAATATTATGAACAACCAGAAACTTTAAGAAAAATACAATTTCAGCACAAAGTTTTAATATTAACTTGTATGTAAATTGGAATAAGTTATTTTTTGTTGTAAAATCCTGCATTCGGCTCCACTTTTGTCATGTTGGACATTTTTCTGATGAGGGTGTCACGGTCAACAGTCAAAACGATCGTCCTTTAAGAGCGTTTGGAAAGAGACAAGTCTTCATTTGTGCTGCTCTGGTGGGAGGGGCCACGTACAGAGACGCTGGAGACGCTGCTGTGATAAACACCACAGAAAATTAACAATATTTTAATAGAAAATATAATTAAAATATTTTAGTAGAAAATCAGCCGAGGGCCAGATTAAAGGTCTTGGAGGGCCGGATCTGGCCCCCGGGCCTTATGTTTGACACCTGTGACCTAATGCCTCCGAGACCCACAACAGAGAAGTGGGAGGGACATGTTCCAGTTTGTTTTTGTAAAATTAAGCACCACATGCATCAACTGAAAAGAGAAAAGTATTTAAAACATATATTTTTAGGTAAAGCGTCAAGTCTTCTCAAGTCACAGGCCTCAAGTCCAAGTCAAGTCCCAAGTTTTAGTCCTATTTTATCATGTCAAGTCTCAAGTCAGGTTTTTAATTGTTATATTTTGCATTATGAACCCCAAAACTTTCCGCGCCCTACTTTCCTAATTTTATCCAAACTTAAACTCTTCTTCTTCTATTATGATTAAACGCTTATTTATGTGGCCCCAAAAACCCGCTATAAATTCTAATCACCCCCAAAAATCACCTCTATTGTGCGTGCGGACACAATGATGTCGCCGTAGCTTGACCTTTGGCCCCCGAAACGATCAGCTCCTCTCTGTTATCTGGGTCCGTGTCGTTATTTAGCTGGACAACAATGGAGCTTTATGGGATTAATTGAGATAAATGGATGCGTGTAGTCTTTTTTAGAGCGCAGGGGCAGAGGAGAGGAGCGTGTGTGTGTGTGTGTGTGTGTGTTTGATTTGATTGCAGACTTGTGCGCTGCTCCTGATTGAGAGGCAAGAATCAGCTGGATTTCCACAAGGATCCAGGTGAGAAAAACTCCAGTCTTCATTTAGACGCTAATTAATAATGATGAAGACGAGGCACAGCGTGACAGTGTGCCCCAGTTCACAGGGGAAAAACACGGATGAAAATACAGAGAGGAAAAAGCAGTACAACAGTATGTGGATGATAAATTAATGAATGACACGATGTATTTTGAATCATCCTGTTAATATTTTAGTCTATTTTGTGCACAAATTTGCCTCTATTTTTTTATTTTTTTGTTGTATTTTCTCAACAAAGACACAAAAGAAGTGAGATTCCCATTCCCGTTTTCTCTTCCTACTTTAAGAGAAATGTTTTTGCTTTGCTTAGAATGTTCCACAGTATGACTTTAAACATTTCCATCTAGCATTTTTTCATCACTGGTGTTTCTATGGCTCAAAAATACAATAATTCCTTTCGTGAACAGGGGCGACTCTCCACAGATCTGACCTGTAATGCAGCGTAGTCCTCGTTATAGATACTGTAGGTTTAATCTGTATTGTGGAACATTCTAGACAAAGCAATCGCATCTCCATGGAGACAAGCAGATGGTGAATCATCCACTAGAAATGCCCCATAGTTTTATGTTTTTATTATTCTTTTGCTGTTCTTTTGCTGTTTGTTGTTGTTGTTGTGTTTGTTTTGTTTTTTGTTTTTGTTTTATTTTTGTATGTGTGTTAGGTTACATTTACACCGAAACTAATCACTGTTTTGCCGTATCGGAAATGTCCAGACAAGTCATTTCTGTATCCGCAAGCCTTCCCTAGTCATACAGTTTTGTTTAAGTTTTATTTTAGATTTATTTGTTTTTACGTTTTACAGAAGAAAAAAAAACAAAACAGAAAAGCACATGGCTAATTTGCATAAACTAAGTTCACTCCTTGTGCACTGATGTGGTTCAGTTTCAGTTTCTGGATTAAAAAGGACACGACTCAGTGGAATATGAGTGTTCTTTCTGTGACAGAGGGGTGTTCTGCTGATAGTGAGTCTGTTCAGTGTGAGTATTTCTAGTTACACTGTTTCCTGTTTTTCTCTGGTTTGTTTAAACTGTTTTCCACAAAAGCGTCACATGACTGAAGTCACAAACTCAACGAATCAGGAAGGCACAAGTCACAGTCACGTGGTCCAATAAGGACACAACTAGAGCTGCTGCGTATCAACATTTTCAGGCGTCCACACGGTGCCGGATCAGATCTGTACTCAGATGAATTTGTAGGAGTTGGAGGCACCAGATCGTTCCATCTCTGGAGCTATTTTCCATCGGATTAGTGTGGACGAACACTGCATCCGCAACGAAAACAACTCAAATAGGTGGATGAGGCCTTAGTCTTATATTTCATTATATCTTCTGTTTATTTTGTTATTAATGTGCTCGGTATTCATTCCCTCAAAATAAATTAATTAAATTTTAAAAAAAAGAAGGAGAAGAAATGTTCCGTAGTGCACCTTTAAAGAAGACATTAATAAACTTTTGTCTGTTATGTAGTCAAAATCTATGACACCCGTGATTCATTATTATATTATATCATTATATATTGTTATAATTTGGATGTTTTAAAGTCACAATATTGATCTAAAATAACAGTAATAGTAAAGCAACTTTTTTTTATATATATATATGTTCTAATTTGTGCAAAAACAGCCTTGAAAAGCACCTCAATTCTGTATCACTGTAAAAAAAATATATATATTATAATAATCAGAGAGCAAAATAATAATAAGTAAAAAGCAGTGGGCGTGGATGGGGGGTAGGGGAAAACAGAGATTCTCAATGCAATGGCAGAAGAATACAGATTAAAACCATAAATAAAACATGCTATGAGAGTTACTGTTTTACCAAATCACAGTTTAATTAATTGTATTGGTATTGTTATCTAAATGTATTATGATCTTGTTTCAAAACTCTACAAAAATTGCCATCTTAAACTGTTTTGTGCTCATAGTCAACGAACATGTTGAGATTAAACCCTTTTCAATCTTATAAAGTAAAGTCTTAAATGCCGTCTCTTTAATTTCCATAAAACATATTTGTGCAACAGTCATTTTCGTAATAAAATGCGGTTTTAAGCAGCAGATCTGTCTAAATATAAATGAACAGAGCATAAGTTTGTGAGTTTCCCACATATTAAATGGAGCCATCTGCTTCAGTATTAGACTGTGACCCAGAAAAGAGCCACATTCATCAATACGGCTCTCTCTGGATATTAAAACATAAGGAAGATTACCTGTTCTGTGCCGGACTCTCTCTGCTCATTTGGCCTTATTGCACGCGTGGTCTGAAAATACATTAGACAAAAATAGCATAAAATTTAAATAAAATAACACTGACAGAGTTAAATTCTTCTTCAATTAATTAATTAGGTGACAATATTATAATTTGTGGCATCTGTATTCGCCCACAACCCCTCAAGGAACTAAACAAAAGCTGAACAAAGGATTATACTCTATTTTTAAAGCTGCATTGTGTAACTTTCTTGTGCCGGGTTCGTCACGTGCTTGTTTCCATACACTGTAAAAAATAACTGGTAAGATTTACTAGAAAAAACCCTCCGTGACAATTTTCACTAGCACTCTTTAAGTACATTTTATTGCTGTAATATCAAGTACAATTTAGTATTATTAAGTAATTTAGTATTGTATAAGTGGCAGTAGTAGTAGTAGTAGTAGTAGAATAAGTATTAAGTATTATAAAGTATTAAGTAAAATGTACTTACCAACATGATTAACAGTCATGAATTCACTGAGTAATTGTTAGAGTTCATATTTTATGTAAATAAATGAAGTAAAATGTATGAAATAGTGTTATAATTATAATTAGTTGCGTTGCTGTAAAGAAATAATTAACCCTCCTGCACCCCTAGGTATATTTTTATACATCTCAACTTTTCTTTTTTTGCATAACTTTGACTATATTACACCAAATAGCACTAAAATTGGCCAGTTTGTGTATTTTATTTCTAGATCACATTAAAGGTTATATGGAGGATTTATTTATTTTTGTTTCAAATTGTCAATTAAAGTTTAAAATACCTTTACAGAGATGCAGCAGCTTTGTAATTATGATGACCAAAAAAAAAAAACAAGAATGAAAATCTATCAACTGTGGACGTAGTGACACCAGATAAAGATCAGCCAATAGAAAACGAGGCTGCCTCATTTTCTATTGGCTGTTAGGTTGTCAATCAAACTCCCTACGTTTCTAGTGTAACTGACTCGTGGCGGGTGGGGATTACGTGGTTTATGCAGCGGTTCTTAGAGGCTTTTTCAAACTGTAGTTTCCTCGCAGTTCGCACAAAGTTTGTTGCGTTGGCGGACGAGAATCCACGACCAGTTCGCCGCGAAAGAAAGTCCGTTTTTGAGGTCGCCGAAAGAAGAAGTGAAGGGGAAAAGGAGTGAAACCAAACTGAGGTGATTCTTGGAGATCTCTTCCAGCGATTGCACGACTGAAGCAGACGAAGGGTCTAAAAACTGAAGACGTGTCGGTCGCTAAATTATTTCTAGACAGGTCACTTCAACAGGAATTCTGAACGCGCACTGGATGTAAACAAGTGTGATTTCTAGAGTAAAGAGGCAAGAGGAGATGTTTCTACTGAGGAGCTGTGGAGGAGGAAGGTGGTGTCACGCATGCACAGTATTTGAAAAAAAACTGTCGCTGTATTTCTCTTCCCTTAAAAAATCCTCTATACAACCTTTAATTAAACGGTCTGTAAAAAATACTCACACCTGCAGTCTTTTGGTACATTTTTGTCCCATTGACTTCCGTTCAAAATGGCATTTTTTTTTACAATCATAACTTTGCCAACATATTTTTACTTTTTGATTCATTTTTCATTCTTTGGTGTTGAAAACCCTCCAAAATGTTTAGTTTTAGTGTCTTTTTGAATGTTTTGATATTTTTCCTTTTACTGTGTATCTTCCATTACAAGGTTATAGCAACAGAAAGACGTTTATATTTGGTTTGTGTGATTAGGGCAGAAGTACATCAAGACAATGATTTAAAAAGTTGAACACAAATCTGTACTGCATAAAAAATATTGTGGTATTCTTTTTCTATTTTTGTCATGAAGGACCATGGGTGTAACTATTTGAGTTTGTGCAAAAACTAAAAGAATGTTAAAAAAAATGAGTGCTGACAATATTTTATAACAAATTAAAATTATTAGAAAAATATCGAAATAATGCATCTTTTTCATTTATTTTTTTTTTTTTTATACACAAAATTTGAGACTTTTGTTGTCAAAAATTGCATTTAAAGGGTTAAATTGTCAAAATATGATATAATATTTGGTATGTAAATAAAGACATTGATGAAAAAAGTTGGACAAAAACCTGTACTGCATAAAAATACTGCGGTCTTCTTTTTCGATGTACATTTATTTAAGTGTAACTATTTTTAAAGGGTTAAAAGTAAATATTATATGTCACATTTTTATACAGCTTTTCCACCTTTAAAAGTCAAAACACTTTACATCAAGGAACCTTTCACCCATTCACACACCAGAGTACGCAGACACTGGGGGCGAGGTGGCTTAAGTGTCTTGCCCAAGGACACAACGACAGCATTTATCTGTGGGAGCTGAACACTACACTTAAAGATAGAAAAAAAAAAAAAAAAAGAAAGATGATTTTATCGTAGAGAAGAGCAGTTCTTGTCGAGCAGAGGAAATCACAAACACAATATTTTAAAAAAAATCACAATACATTACAAAATTGGTTTACTGTGACTATAAATGAAGCTGAAAGATGTAAAACTTGATTAGTATTGTACATTTCAAGCTTCTATAATGACTCTTCTATCTTGTGCCTTGAGTTTATGGTTTATATTAGGCTGGTGTTGTGACAGGAGCAGAGTGACAGGCGGTGGGAGCAGAAGCAGCAGGTACACGGCTCTAATGACAGGACCAAACACTGTCCACACTGAGACAACAGAAGAGGGAGGTAAACATGTTTATTCTCTTCTCTTTTAAAGCTAATTTGAGGGTTATTTATCGTTTTAATTGTTTCTATTCTGGTTTTAATGTCTTTTTTATGTATGAATTGCAAAACGAAAGCATGGTTTACAGATTTGTGGGCATGGATTCACTCAACAAAACAATACTGAACCTAAATTTGATGTTAAAATGAAACATAAACATGCATTTCAGAATAATGATTATTCATTTAAGACCTTTGCCATAGCAGTTAACTAAATATTATATCTTTTGAGTGGGAAAAAGACTTTCGAAATGTGGCGAAAAGGAAGATGAAATGTATGATTTTATATGAATAATAGCTCAAAATCTATCCAAAATGCGTTTAATTATGTATTTATTCAGGATCAGCAATTCATTTTTGAGTGTTCTATGTATAAAATGGTAAAATTAGGCTGTGTCAACTTAAAAAAGAAATATAAAAAATCTACAAATACCTAAAAAGGATAAATTATTGTACAGGCTCTAGTCACGTTTACTGGAAAAAGTTTGGAGACATGCAGATGACGACTTCCGGTGTAGTTCCCGACACTGGGCATGTGACGAAACTGTGGATTCAGCAGCAGCGTCTTCACAACCTGACAACGTTTTCCATGGGGACGGGACTCTGATCGTGTTTTCGGTGTCACTTTTATAAGCAGCTGCTATGAAATGTTGATCTGATGAACATAACGGAATGCTAAAATAACTTTTTTTTATGAAGTTAGACAAATTATAACTTACAAATGAAGAGGCAATTTATAAAAAGGAAAAAAGAAAGAATACAATGACTTCTAGATCAGGGGTCAATAACACCCCCTCGACTCCCATGCGTGGACTGTCCCTCCCTCCCATACGCTGCCAGGACTAAAACAGGTCTAAAACAGGTCTAAAACAGGACTAACACAGATCTAAAACAGGTCTATAACCAGGACTAAAAACTGGACTAAAACAGGTCTAAAACAGGGTCTAAACCAGATCTAAACCAGGACTAAAATTGGTCTAAAACAGGTCTAAAATAGGGTCTAAAAACAAACAGGTCTAAAACAGGGTCTAAAACAGGTCTAAACCAGGACTAAAACTGGTCTAAAACCAGGTCTAAAACAGGATTAAAACTGGTCTAAACCAGGTCTAAAACAGGGTCTAAACCAGGTCTAAACCAGGACTAAACCAGGTCTAAAACAGGTCTAGAAACAAGGTCTAAAACAGGGTCTAAACCAGGACTAAACCAGGTCTAAAACAGAGTCTAAAACAGGACTAAACCAGGTCTAAACCAGATCTAAACCAGTTCTAAAAATAGGTCTAAAACAGGGTCCAAAACAGGTCTAAAAACTGGTCTAAAACCAGGACTAAACAGCTCTAAAACCAAGACCAAAACAGGTCTAAAACAGGTCTAAAACCAGGACTGAAACAGGTCTAAAACATTCCAAAAAGCAGGACTAAATCAGGTCTAAAACAGGTCTAAAACTCATCTAAAACAGGGTCTAAACCAGGTGTAAACCAGGACTAAAACTGGTCTAAACTAGGTCTAAAACAGGGTCTAAACCAGGACTAAAACTGGTTTAAAACAGGTCTAAAATAGGGTCAAAACCAGGAATAAAACTGGTCTAAAACATGTCTAAAACCAGGACTAAATCAGGACTAAATCAAGACTAAACTAGGGCGAAACCAGGTCTAAACCAGGACTAAAACAGGTCTAAAACAGGTCTAAAACAGATCTAAAACCATACTGAACTCATGCAGCTCTGAATCTCATTATTCTGTATAATGACAATAAATACATTCTATTCTATTTTATTTTATTCTAATAACAACAACAACAACAACAACAACAATACACTATGGCCACGTGCAAATACTGTACATTTAAAACCTCATACATGCACAATTTAATGACTTTTGATCGTTTGACTAAACCCAATCATAGTTGTTTCATCCAGTGCTTAATTTTCATGTTTTAACCCAAATTTGGTTGGTTCTTAATGGGATTATTTTCATATTTAAAGCTGTTACGTTCTTGAGTCTAAACCGAGTCACGTTTCCCTTTTACTAATCCTCTGTCGCCCTCGTGTGGTCACTGGCAACATTGCACCGCTTTGATTTAAAGCCACATTCACTCCCATTACACCTTCAGCCTATTCCGAAATAATAATACGAGATTCCCAGAGACAAAATCGTCGCTATTTCTTCGTAACCTATTACATAATTCATAATAAACACATCCCTTAACTTTAAAGCCCTCTACTCGGCTACAAAAACCTCGACTTCGCCTGGGTCATTTCATTAGCATTTCCAATCACTGGATTTAACCGTAGCACTTGTGAGCTGGGGGATAAAAATCTTACTAAAAAAAAAAAAAGAAAAACCTCCTGTCTGCATTGGAAGCCATTATCACGTCCTAATAGCTTGCTCAATGGTGCGATGTGATATGAGGGTTCACCGGTCAACCAAGACACAGCCCATTAGCTTAGCAAACGCTGCCGTATTCGCGTACCTTATTTGTATCGCATTAGCTAGCCGATGTGGCATGGCATATTCCAACAACAGCCTCAATTTATCATGCAATTTTGGCACTGTTTTGCATCGCTAGCGCCATACAAAGCAATACCGGCGCTATATAAGTTCAATTCTGTGTATCAGTGTGAGGGTTCGGGGGGGGAAAAGCTGGAGAGGCAAATAAATTAAACATGTGTCATTGGGCATGCTAAATGGCTTGCAACATATAATCATCTAAATAATTATGAGGCTCCCATTAAAGTGAGCGAGATGGATGGAGGATGAAGGCAAAACTGCAGCTAATGGCCCACAGTGGAGGAGGAGGAAGAGGAGGAGGAAGAGGAAGAGAGAGCGGGGGGGGATGCAGTACTTTTACTCTGCGGATTCTCAGACCACAGAGAGACTGACAGAGAGGAAGAGAACACGGGAGACGGGATGCATAATGCAAAATGTGCAGCGGCAGCAGCGGTTTCCAGGTTTTTTTGTCTTCCCGCGGCGCCGAATACGCCTCCTGCTGACTTCTGCATGGATGTCTATGGAGGGATGTGTAGCAGTTACCACGGTGACACAATGCGCACATGAGAAAAGAAAGACAAAAGACATACAAAATGGATTTAAACAGCACATTTTCAGGAGCGTGTGGTCAGTACGAGCGTTCATGTTCCTGTTTAGGTGTTTGATTTTCAACCAAAATCATGATATTTTTCAAAACGGCCAGAAGTGTAGCTCGTGGAACTTCTAGTTAATGGTTTTCTGTGGCAAAATATCTGTAGAAATGTCTCGCCTACTCTCCACCAGCTTCAAAAACCTGCCCCATCGCCAAATCTTCAACCAACAAAAGAAAAATCTGCATATTCACAACAGCAATTCTATGTCCTTTTTAAAAAATATTTTAGGAATGTTTAAACCAAATAATCACATACTTACATTTTCCTTTATTGAAGATGCAAATACAAGACATCTCAGTTGAAAAAAGTTGTCAAAAATTGTGTTATTTTAATTTAGTTATGTATTTTTTGTGGTCCTATACTGCAAAAAACTAAATCTAGCCCAGTTAAGATGACTTGAATTAAGAAAGTTTGATCGTGATTTGAGTAAACAAAATCTAATGTTACTTGAATTAAGAAAAACATTCTTATTTCATTGGCAGATAATTTTACTTGTCAAATTGAATCGACTCGAATATAGTAAAATATTGTTAATTTAATTCATTTTAATTAAGCTAGATATTGTTTTGTTTAGTTTTTTTTCTGCCCCATCTCCAAATCTTCAACCAACAAGGTTCACAAAGGATAAACATTCAACCATGAAAACTTTATCCACAACTAGGTCAAGGTAAGAAAGACAAAAACTTAAAGGCGGAGAATGACGATGCATTAGTGAACTACTCCTGAGTAAAACTAACGTTATGGTCATGAATAAAACATAAGTAATTTGTTCACTCAGACTGATTCTACAATTAAAATAAAAAATCAATTTCATGATGTTGATATTAGCACAAATAGACAGGTTCATGCAGTTCAAATGCTAAACATCTCTAAGATACCATGAGGTTAGTTTTGCTCAGTAGTTCACTAATGCGTCGTCGTTGTTCGCCTTTAAGTTTTCGTCTTCATCATCGTGATAGTGGTAGGAGTAAACTTTTATTCATCATGGCGATACAGCGCGTTCAGCCGCATGTGTTGGACCCGGAATCGGACGAGGACTTTGAGCAGCACGAAGCTCAAGCACCGCGTCCACATCAACTGAACATTACTGATTGGTAAAGTTTTAATAAACACGAGTAGATAAACTTATTATATCGTGTTCACTGCAGTGTGGAACAATGAGCTTATGCTGTTGCTTTTGTTTAGGCGTTCATGTGGGAATTGTCAGACGATGCGGGGCGGAGGTGGCGGAGCGGGGAAGGGGGTCAGGTATGTCAAACGCGTCATAGGTGTATCTGCCGCGTCATCGTTGTAGCAGCTTTAGTTCGTTGTCACGTGCGAGGGGGGCAGAAATACGCTGCAATTTGTTAAAAAAAAACACCAAACCAATCTAAAAAACACTTGAGCGACATATACAAGGCCCACACATCAGTCTTAGAAGGTAGAAAGTTCTGAAAAGTAGATTTTGCATGAGATGGGCCCATCTTATGTTATTTTCTGATCTATGTTATAATGCTATTTCCTCATTACAAACAGACCTGGAGTTGTATTTTGTTTCACTGAAACATGTTTAACACACAAATCCTTAATATTTAGGCTGAGTCCTTCTCTCAAACTAAAAAAAAAACACTCTGTTCCAACTTGTGATGTCATGTAGTGATACAGGAAGTGCTTTTTTTTCTCCATACACCTTCACAAGAATCATTTGGATAATTTCAGACCTGGAATCACCAATCTCTACTGAACAAAAAGTAAAATGTAGCTGTTAACTTTAAAACTACTAACTTCATGACATCACAAGGTGGGACAGAGCATTCTGAGCTTTGGAGATGACAAATTAATAATAAAGGATTACTCAAACATGTGTGAATGAAACAAAACACAACTTCAGGTCTGTTTTGGACGAGGAAACAACATTATAAGATGACTTAAAGCTCACAAGAGTCAATTTTGCTTAGTATAGGACCTGACTTTTTCATTAAATCGTCCACAGTTTCAAGATGTAATATTTAAATAGAAAACACTCAAATATATTTTTAGGTTTGATGTAATTTCAGTATAATTTGTAACTTAAGAAATTAGTTATTAAACATGCTTTTTGCTCTCCTTCCCATGTTGTTCCAAAAATGTAACTTCTATCGACTTCTAAATTAACCTTTATTCATTACCGGTGACAGAACTTTTAGAATCCAAGGTGTAAATTGATCTGACAAGTTAAAAAGTGCACTCTGTTCTTCCCTTCTTTCACCTCGCCGTTACAAAACCAGGACCCGGGGCTCAGTCGGCGCCACAATGAGGTGATTAGCCCAATCAGAACCCGCGGCAAGGCATTGTGGGTAACCGGCGTCCGCTTTCGTCGTCTTTTTGTGCTTCCTCATTTCATTAATCAACAACCTCGGGCCCCAAATCAGTTCAGCAGATTGTACGCTTTGTTCCCCGCGTGGCAATCAGAAACGAAAACCAACCAAGTTCACCACCTTTGCTCCAGCCGCTGACATTATAAACCAACTTTTGTATTCTCATTGTTACCCGCAAAATACATGTTCCAGATTCTAGCCCGACCCGTATTAACCTCCGCCGACGAGACATTTCTGAGCCTCAAATACAACAATAGAGTCCATTTTATCACCTGTAAAAACGTTTAAAAAAAAAAAAAGGAGATCTCGTAAATTGGCGGTGTTTTAATAGGGCTCATGTATCAGGCTAATGGAGCGTAATGGGACCATACATCGCCGTATTTGAGTCTTCGCCGACGTTATTGTTCACGGAGCTGTTGTTTCACATTTGAACAGGTCATTAGTCCGGCTGCTGCAGACGCTGATGGAGATAATAAGATGGACTTTAAATAACGCAGTGTCAGTGATTTAAAAATGATGGGAAAATACATGTTATTTTGTCTTATTGTGTGTGTTTGTGTTTGTGTGTTTACAAATGTCATCACAAGATACAAAGATACAAGAAAACACAGTAACATGGAGTAGTAGTTGTAGTAGTAGCACTAGTAACACTTATAGTATTAGTAGTAGAAGTAGTAGTTGTAATTATAGTCCTAATTGCAGTAGCATTACTAGTAGTAGTAGTAGTAGTAGTAGTAGTAGTAGTAGTAGTAGTAGTAGTAGTAGTAGTAGTAGTAGTAGTAGTAGTAGTAGTAGTAATAGTAGTAGTAGTAGTAGAAATAGTCGCAGTAGAAGTTGTAGTAGTAATAGTAGTAGAAGTAGTTGTAGTTGTAATTGTAGTCATAATTGCAGTAGCATTACTAGTAGAAGTATTCGTAGTAATAGTAGTAGTAGAAGTAGTAGTAATAGTATTAGTAGTCGTAATCGTAATTGTAGTAGAAGTAGCAGTAGTTGCAGTAGTAGTAGAAGTAGTCGCAGTAGTAGTAGTAGTAATAGTAGTAGTAGTAGTAGTTCCAGTAGCCGTAGTAATAGTAGTAGTAGTAATAGTAGTAGTAGCAGTAGTAGTTCCAGTAGAAGTTGTCATAGTAATAGTAGTAGTAGTTGTAGTAGTAGCACTAGTAACACTTATAGTATTAGTAGTAGAAGTAGTAATAGTAGCAGTAGCAGTAGTAGTAGTTGTAATTATAGTCCTAATTGCAGTAGCATTACTAATAGTAGTAGTAGTAGTAGTAGTTGTTGTTGTAGTCGCAGTAGAAGTAGTTGTATAATAGTTGCAGTAGTAATAGCACTAGCAGTAGTTGTGGTAGTAGTAGTAGTCGCAGTAGTAGTAATCGCAGTAGAATTAGAAATAGTCACAGTAGTAATAGTAGTATTAGTAGTAGTCTTAATTGTACTCATAATTGCAGTAGCATTACTAGTAGTAGTAGTAGTAGTAGTAGTACTAGTAGTAGTAGTAGTAGTAGTAGTAGTAGTAGTAGTAGTAGCAGTAATAGTAGTAGTAGCAGTAGTTGTTGTAGTCGCAGTAGAAGTAGTTGTATAATAGTTGCAGTAGTAATAGCACTAGCAGTAGTTGTGGTAGTAGTAGTAGTCGCAGTAGTAGTAATCGCAGTAGAATTAGAAATAGTCACAGTAGTAATAGTAGTATTAGTAGTAGTCTTAATTGTACTCATAATTGCAGTAGCATTACTAGTAGTAGTAGTAGTAGTAGTAGTAGTAGTAGCAGTAATAGTAGTAGTAGCAGTAGTTGTTGTAGTTGTAGTAGTAGTCACAGTAGTCACAGTAGTAGAAGTAGTAGTAATAGTAATAGTAGTAGTAGTAGTAGAAATAGTTGCAGTAGAAGTTGTAGTAGTAATAGTAGTAGAAGTAGTAGTAGTTGTAATTATAGTCCTAATTGCAGTAGCATTACTAATAGTAGTAGTAGTAGTAGTAGTTGTTGTAGTCGCAGTAGAAGTAGTTGTATAATAGTTGCAGTAGTAATAGCACTAGCAGTAGTTGTGGTAGTAGTAGTAGTCGCAGTAGTAGTAATCGCAGTAGAATTAGAAATAGTCACAGTAGTAATAGTAGTATTAGTAGTAGTCTTAATTGTACTCATAATTGCAGTAGCATTACTAGTAGTAGTAGTAGTAGTAGTACTAGTAGTAGTAGTAGTAGTAGTAGTAGTAGTAGTAGTAGCAGTAATAGTAGTAGTAGCAGTAGTTGTTGTAGTCGTAGTAGAAGTAGTTAGTAGTAATAGTTAGCAGTAGTAATAGCACTAGTAAGTAGTTAGTAGTAGTAGTAGTAGTAGCAGTAGTTAGTTGTAGTCAGTAGTAGAAGTAGTTGTAAATAATAGTTAGCAGTAGTAAGTAGCACTAGTAGTAGTAGTAGTTAGTAGTAGTAGTAGTAAGTAGTAGCAGTAGTGTTGTTGTAGTCGTAGTAGAAGTAGTTGTATAATAGTGCAGTAGTAATAGCACTAGCAGTAGTTGTGGTAGTAGTAGTAGTCGCAGTAGTAGTAATCGCAGTAGAATTAGAAATAGTCACAGTAGTAATAGTAGTATTAGTAGTAGTCTTAATTGTACTCAGTAATTGCAGTAGCATTAGTACTAGTAGTTAGTAGTAGTAGTAGTAGTAGTAGTAGTAGTAGTAGTAGTAGTAGTAGTAGTAGTAGCAGTAGTTTAGTTAGTAGCTGTAGTAGTAGTCACAGTAGTCACAGTAGTAGAAGTAGTAGTAATAGTAAGTAGTAGTCGTAGTAAGTCAGTAAGTTAGTAGTAGAAGTAGCAGTAGTAGTTGCAGTAGTAGTAGTAGTAGAAGTAGTCAGTAGTAGTAGTAGTAGTAGAAGTAGTAGTAGTTCCAGTAGCCGTAGTAATAGTAAGTAGTAGTAGTAGTAGTAGTAGTAGTAGTAATAGTAGTAGTAGTAGTAGTATTAGTAGTAGCTGTAGTCGTAATTGTAGTCGTAATTACAGTAGCATTACTAGTAGTTGTAGTGGTTGTAGTCGCAGTAGAAGTAGTTGTATAGTACTTGCAGTAGTAGCACAAGTAGTAGTTGTGGTAGTAGTAGTAGCTGCAGTAGTAGTAGTCGCAGTAGTAGCAGTAGTTGCAATAACTGTAGTCATAATTACAGTAGCATTACTAGAAGTGCAAAAACAAAGAATTATATTTTTATACATGTCCACATATGATATAGAAAACTTTTTTTTTTTACATATATATTTTAATCATTTTGATGAAACACAATAAAGTCACAATTGAATAATGACTTGCAAAAACTATTTATGAAGTGCCTGAACAACCCAAAATATACGTCCTTATATGTGGAGGCCAGGTTCTAGGAGGAAACAACTCAACTCAAAACAAGTCATTGTAAAAAGTTATTTGTCGAAATAATTAAATTGTTGCTTTTTCATTATAAAAAAACCCACCTTCACCCAGACCCCATCCCAGCGCAGACGCACACGGGGGCTTATCCAGGGACCAATGATTGCTCTGTGCTCCTCGGGGATATAAAATGTGCTAAACCTTATCCAAACAAAATGAGCCAATCAGAAACACATCCTGCAGGACATAAACAAACACACTCTGTCAGCCTATGGACCAGAGCCGCTCAAATGGGACACGATTTCCCCCCGGACCCTCACATCCACTCAGCTGCACAATGAATGAACAGGACAAACACAAAGGCCGCGTCACATTTCTCTTTCCTCGATTCCTCTCCTCGATCCTACGTTCTTCAGCTGTCAATCGGGGAAAAAAAAAAAATTAAGAAAACCACGGAAGAAAGGAGTAAACATGAGGGCGACTTCAGCTTCAGGAGCAGACATCAGATAAAAGAATCAAACTTTACTGGTCTCAGGGAGGAGTTTATATCCTGTCTCCTCCACGGCTGCGTCGCATTTCTCTTTCCTCACTTCCTTCTGAATCCGTGTATCATTCGTTCATTCATTTTTCAGTATAAAACCAAAAATAAGAAAACGAAAAAACAACTGTTTTCTTCATTATTTGTCTCCAAAACCAAAATGAAAAAACGGATAATGATTCATTTTTTCAGTTTTCGATTTTGTATTTAAATGAAAAATGGAAAAAAAAAACAGATAATGGCCATTTACGTGACTTCCGTGACTGCATACGGACTGAACCAGGACTGATCCAGGTCCAGGACCAGACCAGAACCAAACCGGAACCAGACCGGGACCAGACTGAGACCAGGCCGGGACCAAACTGGGACCAGAGCGGGACTGATAGCGAGACCAGACCGAGACCAGACCGGGGCCAGACCGGGACCAGACCGGGACCAGACCGGGGCCAGACTGGGACCAGACCGGGACTGAGCCCGAGACCAGGCCGGGACCAGACCGGGACTAAGACCGAGACCAGACCAGGGCCAGACCAGGACCAGACTGGGACTGAGACCAGGACTAAGACCGAGACCAGGCCTTGCCCAGACTGGGACCAGACCGGAGGCTCAGAGCCCACGGCAGGGCTGGAGCTCGAAGCTGAGGCTCAGACCCCGCGGAGGCTCGGAGTCAAAGCTCGGAGTCAAAGCTCGGAGTCTGCTCTGATCTCGGTCTGGTCCTGGACCTGGATCAGTCCTGGTTCAGTCTGTATGCAGCGCAAAAGTCCGGCATCGCAGTCGTTATCCGTTTTTTCCATTTTTCATTTAAACACAAAATCAAAAACTGAAAAAAACAAATCGTTATCTGTTTTTTCATTTTGGTTTTGGAGACAAATAATGAAGAAAACAGTTGTTTTTTCTTTTTCTTATTTTTGGTTTTATATTGAAAAACGAATGAACGAATGATGCACAGATTCTTCTGCTTGATTCCTTTCCTCAATTCTGCAGGAAATCGGTGAGGAAGTCCCGCCCACAGAGGAGATAAAGTGAGAAGAGAGGATATAAACTCCTCACTGAGACCGATAAAGTTTGATTCTTTTCTCTGACGTCTGCTCCTGAAGCTTCCCTCGTTTTCAGGAATCAAGGAGAAGGAAACAAGAAATGAGAATTGAGACGCGGCACTTGAATCATCTCCTCGATCCTCCATTTTTCAGCTGTCAATCAAACGTGTCATATTAAGTGCTGTCCCAAAGAAAACAATATATTCTCCCTTATCTGTGTCTCCTCTGTGGGCGGGACTTCCTCACCCATTTCCTGCAGAATCGAGGAGAGGAATTAAAGACTAGGAAGCGAGGAAAGAGAAATGAGGTCTCGTCCCATGTGAACCTATGGACCAGAGCTGCTCAAATGGGACTCGATTTCCCCCCGGACCCTCACACACACACACACACACACACACACACTCAGCTGCACAATGAACGAACAGGACAAACACAGAGAGGGGGGATTACAAACAGGAAATGTGATACAGACACTGGTGACCTTTGGGAGAGCGACCCCTGCTGGTGATTACGTCAATACGCTCGTCATTCAATTAGAAGATATAAAGCTGTAATTAAATATTGAGACAGATCTTGTGTACACATAGAGTTACAGCCCTGTAATCCCGTGGGACCCGACGCAAAACAGTGCAGCGTGGGACACATTTTGAAAACTTATTGCGGGTGAGGGCAGGAGCGGGACTGCACAATGTGGGAGCAGACGGGTGGGATGATAAACTGCAGTCCCAAATATGAGTGTAAAGTAAAATATACAAATGATGATTGTTTGCCTATCATGCATAATTTGTGCTGGATATTTTATTTTTGCATTAATAAAAACATTTTAAGCAGCCTAAACTTATAGATGTGGTCTAATCTCACTCACATTTTAGACAATTCCTTTCCGCTTGTCTGTGTTTGACAGAGCTTAAGAAAGTGAATATCCCCATCTTGCGGGATTTACAGGCAGGAGCGGGACAAAATATCGCAGAGGACTGAAAATTACAATTCTTTGCAGAAGAGGGCGGGAGTGGGACTGCACAGTGCAGGTGCAGGCGAACAGGACTGAAAATTCAGTCCCGCACACACAAACATAGAGTTTCAGAGCCGTATTTACCATGTGTGATTGTTGAATTATGTTTAAATAGTTACTAATTACCAAAAATGTTTTTTTTTTTTTTTTTTGTTTGGTTGGTTTATACAACTACTTACAAGGGTTGTGCAAAAATATCGAAACATCATATCGTTTAATGTGATGACACAGTATCGATATCTTGGGCTGCTGTATCGATATATCACCAAGAGTACATTTTGGTATATTTTACTAAATTATTTTATCACAATGCTACAGTTTTGCTGCTTGTCAGATTCAGATTCAGAAAACTTTATTGATCCCATAAGTTAATTCATTTGCAGCAAACTCACACAGTGTGTCAGTTCGTTACAGACCAAAAGTGGAACTATAATATACAATATACATTACATTACATGACAGTGCAAAACATTCAAGCATTTTAACAGCAGAGGGCACAAAAGAATTTGAGAACCGGTTAGTCTATCGTACTGGAGTATAAAACATGTTCAGAGGAAGAAAACTTGTTTATGCAGCACATTTGACATTTTCACTGTTTTGATGATTAAAATGTTTGTGTTTCAAATGAACTTTGCACAAGAAGTGGTTTAACAAAGACTTTTAGTATCACAGCCACGATTTAGCTTTTATATTTTTTATTGAACAGTATCTTATCGATTTGAAATATATCATATCGAACTGTATTGAATCGAAAGTTCACTGTATCGAGACATGTATCGTATCGGCAACTTCTTAATGATACCCACCCCTACCACTTAGTGATATTTTTTGTGTAAATAATACAACTCTACCTGTTCTTAATCACTGTTTTTAAAGTCTATTCATGGGTTTCAGCTTCTTGTTATTTGCAATATTTTACGTTTTAAATTTTAGTTTTAAATTGCTTATTGTTTTTGCAGGACTGCTCATTTTTCATCACTTTGAAAGCTAATGTTTTTTTATATTGAGGGCCATATAATAAAAAATAATAATGCTAGTAATGGCTCCTGACTAAAACTAAACAAACGAATTAAAAAACAGACTGTGAGAAGCACTGAGGAAGCATAATCTCTCTCCTGCAGGCTGCACGTACAAGTGCACCGACACCTTCACGAGCTCCTGTTACATTTGTTAGTCAAACGTCACATTTGCAACTGACACTAAATAAACTCTACCAGCGCAACGCCAAAACCACCGGCAACCAGCATATCCTTTTATAATCCTCCCCAGCGCGAGAGTTTTCAGCTAAAAATACCATAAGATAACATCATTTTTCATTTTTAATCAACTGAAAAACTTGATAAACATGATTCCTGACTGTGAGAAGGCTTGCAAATCCACAAACCTGACTCTTACTTGGCCTTCACCTTCTTGTCTTCATGGAAACTGTATAACTTTGGAGGAAATAAAGTATATGGAGAATGTTTATGGAGTCAGTTACACGGTGTCGCTTCAAGTTCAGTCAATATTTTGTCTTCGTTGTCTTTCCCAACACAATTCTCTGCGCTGATACCAACAGATACAACAGTACAGGTACAGACACAGAGCTCAAATACACAGCCTTAAATGAACTCTTGTATTTACTGTACACAGGTTTAGTCAAAGTGAAAACAAAACAAAACACAGAGGCTTTGTTCAGCTCTCCCAGTAACACTACACAAAAGTGGAGTGTTAAAATTGACTCTCACAGAATAAATTTTAACATTTTCTCAGAATTTATATGAGTCCAATCTGTTCTCGAGTTAATTTAACATTTTTGGAAATGTTAATTAAGTCACACTGGACCAAAGTTCCTGTTTAACCCCGAAATTATTTTATTTATTTATTTATTTCGGTCACAGGTATATTTTGACATTAATTCATAAACAGTCATATTTAACATATACAGACTGAAAAGGTGCAGGCTGAAGCTTAAGCTTATTATGCCTTTACCCTTTATTCCTTTGTCAGAGCTTCATCTTGACACCAGTTCATCTTCATAAATACAGCAGGAAGAAACAAACTAATCAGTAACAGAACAACAAAGTTCTACAGCACAAACTAAGTCTCATATTTCATGTCTCTGTCCAGAGTTAAACATTTAAACTTCTTTATGAAGTGAAAGAAAGTGGTGCACAATTTTAGGTTTTCTGTACAGTTGTTCCAGAGCTCCACCCCTTTAACAGATTACACAATTTCATAATGTTTGTTCTGATTTTCTTTTTAATAAACATGGTCGTGCCTCTGAGCTCATATCGGCTCTTTCGGATTTTGGACATGTTCTGTAACGATTTCGACAGGAGATTGTTGTTTACTTTGAACATGATTTTAAGAGTGTAAAGGTCGACTAAATCGTAAAATTTCAGCGTTTGAAGGTTTATAAATAATGCATTGGTTGGTTCGTTATAAGTTGATAATGTGATGCTCTTATTGCCTTTTTTTGTAGGGTAAAGATTGGCTTTGTATTCGTCTTATATGTATTGCCCCAAATCTCAATACCGTAGGTTATGTAGGGCATTACCAGCGAGTTATATATAATAAAAAGACTGTTTTTATCTAGGGTATATCTATATTTATATATAATTGCGATCACTTTGGATAGTTTGTTCCTAATTGTATTTATGTGTGATTTCCAGTTTAAATTATGATCTATGGTTATTCCTAAAAATTTATTTTGAAAGACTCTTTCTAGTGGTGGTGTATTATTGAGCATAATTTGTACATGATTTTGTACTTTTCGCTTTGCAAATATCATAAATTTAGTTTTTTTCTATGTTTAGCGATAATTTATTAATATCAAACCAAACTTAAATTTTCTGCAGCTCCCTCTCCACCATTTGAAAAAGCTGCCTTTGGTCTTCACCTGAGCAGTAGAGGGTGGTATCATCTGCGAAGAGCACATAATTGAACATTTTTGATGCCGAACATAAATCATTTATATACAACCAATCAAGAGTAATAGTCACGCTTTGAGAGTAAACAGATAACACTTTGTACAGTTATTTTTTTAGGTTTATTTTAGTTAATTTAAGATGAAATTATGTACAAAACTGGTTCAAACTGGTCTTGTCTCATAAGAGTTTGAAGTGGTGAATAGGAGGAGCCAAATTAACACTAAAAGAAGTTGAATTAACCTCAGCCACATCAACTATGGCACATAATCGATGTAAATGTCTGTGTTGATAGAATAATGTTTGAAATAAAACTAACTTTGCATCGCATGAATCGTCGCATGTTGAGGGACTATTTTCTCATATATCAGTCCGCTGCTGCAGAGCTTTCTATCAGGAAGTACAACCCACTGCTGCTGCTCAGACATAAATACTTCAAATACAAGGCTGTTTTTACTTCTAAAATTATTCTATCAGCGCAGACATTTACATGGACAGTCTGGTGTAATAATAGATTTGCTTCGGGTGTTTTGTGGAGTGAGTAAGACTGTTTTTAGTGGCAGGATAACTATGGCCATTGACATGCACTAGCCTAGCACCAGCGACCTCTGCAAATACAAGGACTGGATGGAAGATTTTAAAAAGTGTTTACACATGTCTCCAACACTCTGGCTCACTAGGAAATAAGGCCCTATGTCCAAAATTCCCTATGACCAAAAAGCCTTTTACAAGTGATTTAGTAGAAATAGGAAAAATCTGAGACAAGAACTTGGTCAAAATATGCAGGATTTTTGAGTTAAACCTGTGTGAATGAAACAAAACACAACTCCAGGTCTGTTTGTGATGAGGAAACAACGTTATAACACACTGTAGATCAGAAAATAGTGTAATATGGGCCTGTTAAAGATTCAAAGACTTAGTGTAATTCTCCAGTGAGTTGCTAAACATTTACAGACACAAAAAAACGAACAAAACACGACAGAAACGAATCATCTGTTATGTAAAGAAATGTGACAGATATATTCACAAGAATCAACAATAGAAGGTTTATTTGAATCAAGTGAAGCCGTCTGGAACCTTTTTATCAGTCAGTTCCGAACGCTGTAGCTCTCACTCTCTCCGCAAATGAAGCGATTCAAATGCTCGTTATAATCACGGAGCTTTGAAGGCGGAATAAATTAAAACATAATTAATTTAACAGAAGACAATAAGCAGATGTCTGGGGATCCACTTGCATTTATCCAGTACAGTAAATGTTCTTTCTTTCTGTGTCGGATGAAGCTCAGATGTTGCCGTATCAGATGACAGGCCGTGATGGAGAGATGGTCGAAGTGAAAGAGTAAAAAGTGATGACGAGGAGGAAAGAGGAGAGGAAGAGGGGAGAAAAGAGACGAGTTCCAGCTGCTGTGTTCATTTGTGCACAGCGAAAGGCCTGTCCTCTGCAACAACCCCATGGAGAGAGGAGAAGAGAGGCCTGGAGGGTTCAGCTAATGCAAAAGAAACAGTTCGATCTGTTGTATAAGGGAAAAAGTGAAGTTAAAAGCCAGAAAAAGTTTATTTAGATAGTTTAAAGGATCTATACTAACTTTAAGCCATGTTATAATGTTGTTACTTCATCAAAAACAGGCCTGGAGTTGTGTTTTGTTTCATTCACATGTTTGAGTAACTCTTTATTATTTGTCTGTCTGCATCTCTAAAGCTCAAAATGCTCCCGTCCACCTTGTGATGTCAAGTTAACAGCTGCTTTTTAACTTTAGTTCAGTAGATATTGGCAATTCCACAGCAGAAATCATCCAAATGATTCTAGTGAAAGTGTGCGGAGTTTAAAAACACAGTGGAGCACTTCCTGTATTAGCACATGACATCACAAGGTGGAACAGAGTGTTTTCAGTTTGACAGTGTTAGGTAGGGGTGTGCAAAAATATCAAAATATCGATGTATTGTTTAAAGTAATGGTACAGTATCGATATCGTGGGCTGCTGTATCGATATATCGCCAAGTCTATTTTTTTGGTATATTTTAATCAGTTATTTTGTCACAGTGCGATAGTTTTTTTTGCTTGTTCAGAAGAAAAAAACTATAATTTATGTGACACATTTGACATTTTCACTGTTTTGATGATTAAAATGTTTGTGTTTCATATGAACTTTACACAAAAAGTGGTTTAACAAAGACTTTTAGTGTCACAGCCATGATTTAGCCACTATTTTTTATTCAACCGTATCGAGTCGATTTGACATATATCGTATCGAACCGAAAAAGCACTGTATCGAGATATGTATCGTATCGTGGCCTATTGTGGTATGTATCGTTTTTGTGTGAATTTGTTATTGTGTGATTGAAACAAAACACAACTCCAGGTTTGTTTTTGATGAGGAAACAACATTCTAACATGACTAAAAACTCACAGTAGTTCGCATAATAAAGGACCATTAAATTTATAGCAGTAAAAAAAATAGCACTAAGTCAAAATCAAACTTTATTTTACATTTTATAGACTTAAACAAAACCCATCTGGAGTTGAGCAATAATCTCGTACATTGTCCTGGAAGTCAATAGATACATTTCTATTATTTACAATTAAGAACAGATAAAATTGTGTTTTTGTTAGATTAAGTCTCAATAATCTTATGTCTTTCTTCATGCACAATTAAGAAAAGAGATTCTATGATGTTTTGCATTGTTACATGGAAGTTGTTCTTGTTGTCAGTCTTTTTTTTTTTTTTTTCTGTTTCACTTTTACATCAAAGGTCAGAGAGGTCCAAAGTTTAACCTAATTAAATGTCAGAAATGTCTGCAGTCTTTCTCTTGTAATAGTTTACAGTTTAACAAAGTAAAAATAGATTCAAAAATGGTAAGAAAATATTGTAAAGATGTAGAAGCATAAAACACCAGTCTCTTGCTATTTTTGCTACTTAATACTACTACTTGAGAACATATTATTTCCATTTATATTGATGTTTTTTGTTATTATATTATATTGTGATGTGTGAGCTACTGTGTCCAAATAATTTCTCTTGTGGATCAATAAAGTTTGTCTAAGTCCAAGTCCATGTAGTATTATCATAAACACTGAAAGACAAAAAAATATTGTAGACCCCACAAAACCCTTTTAACTTTTAATGAATGTCTTTTCAAATTGGTTCAAGTTCAACAAATGCTCAGCTCAGCACTCAGGTCTGTACTTTATGACTGTCTGGGCAATAATGACTGTGCATTTTGGTTGTAAGTCACATCCTTCACCACCAGATGGCGACATGAGGACAAAGTGAGTGTTGGAATGCAGCGAGGAGGCGTCCATTTATCTTCATTGGATCTGTCAGAGCATTTCATCTGCGCTGTTTCATTATGGGCCTCTGCTCCTGCTGCTGCTGCTGCTGCTGCTGTGTCTCAGATCTCACAGAGGTGCAATGCAACAGCCTCAACGACGGACTATTTATCCCACCACAATGAAAAATAATATTGATTGGAATTGGAATGACTGTGCTTATACGCCTGTACTGCAGCAATGCCCACGCAACTGCAGACATTAGTCATTTGGAAAAAAAAAAAAAGAGACAGAGGAAAAAAAGTCAGAAAGAAAAAAGAAAGGAATGAATGAAAAAATACATACAAATAAGTAACAATAATAAATAAATAAATAGACTTATAGACAAACTTTATTGATCCACAAGGGAAATTATTTGGACAAAGTAGCTCACACATCACAATGTATTATAATAACAAAGAGCAAGAATAAATGAATAAATATCAAATCAAATCAAACTTTATTTATAGAGGGCTTTTCATACAAAAATGCAACACAAATAAATAGCATGAGATTGGTGTCAAATAACGCACAATTATATAAAAATATTGATAAATACTTAAATAAATAAGTAACCGGTGCTCCTGTTTAGCCTATAGCTGGCCCATCCATTCTAATATTTGTAAATATTATCAATCAAACTTATCATAGCACGAGGGCGTGTGCTGCTATTTGTTGACTATACAAAGGTTTAAGTGAGCTTTAAGCCGTGTTATGATTTCCCCATCAAAAAAAAAAAAAAAAAAAAAATGGGGTTGTGGAGTTGTGTTTTGTTTAATTAACACATGTTTTAAAAAAAGAAAGAAAGAAAGAAAGAAAAAATCCTGCTTTATTACATTTTTATCTACATCTCCAAAGCTCAAAATGCTCTATTCCACCTTGTTGTGATGTCATGAAACAACCTTTTACCATTGGTTTAGTAGAGGTAGGAAATTCCTGAGCTGAAATGATTCAAATCATTCTTGTCTTTACTAAAATCATTTGTGAGTCATGTGGTAATACAGGTAATGCTCGTGTTTTTACTGAGCTGAACTGATCCAAATGATTCTAGTGAAGACTAAAATCAGCTCAGTGATGCATGAGTATTACCTGTATTACCACATGACGTCACAAGGTGTGTTTTCAGTTTCAGTGTTTTCAGTTTGAGACAAGAACTTGGCCTAAATATGAAGATATATGTTTCTGTGTTAAACATGTTACTTAGCTGTCATGCTGTCATGTTGTTTACAGGCCTGTCCAGGTTATAACTGCAAATGTTTGTTTGTTTGTTTGTTTGCTTGTTTCCAGTAATTGTAAATATTATCAACCAAACTTTTCAAAACACTAGGACATGAGCTGCTATTTGTTGACTATACAAAAGTTCACGTCAGGGGTCTCCAACCTTTTTCCTCTGGTGAGCTACCTTCATGAAGTGAAAATGCCAAAGAGCTACTCATTTTAGCGGATGCAAGAAAATGAAAAAGTTGAAGAGCTATGACAAGTGTTAGACGAGGTACAGTTGGATGCCTTTTAAATAGAAAACATTACCCATTTATTACCGCGCAAGTTACGCATCAAAATGGTATTTACAATGGTAATAAATCAGATTTTAGTTCTTAAGCGCAACACATTTAATTCAGAAATCATCTGGTGATACTTAGAAGAGGGTGAAGATCCGTGGTTTATGTGTGTTATAAATGGGAGGCCATAATAATAAAGGATGAGGACTTATATCTTATTTGCTATCTTTTTTTGCTACTTATTTAGAAATTTATTATCACCATTTATATTTATTTTATTTTACTCTTTGTTATTGCATTATATTGTGATGTGCGAGCTACTGTGTCCAAATAATTCCCCTTGGATCAATAAAGTTTGTCTAAGTCTAAGTCTAAGTCTACTAATTGGCATGTTAACAATGTTTTTATAATAATTGTAAATATTAACATCCAAACTTGATAAAAGTTTATGTTTTTTATGTATGCAGCGCAGAGATAATTGAGGATGGGAACTTGTGTCTTATTTGACACCTGTCTCTTGCCATCTTTTTTGCTGCTTATTATGAATTTATTATTGCCATTTTGTATTTTTCTATATTATATTGTGATGTGTGAGCTACTGTGTCCAAATAATTCCCCTTGGATCGATAAAGTTTGTCTAAGTCTAAGTCTAAGTCTAAGTCTACGTCTACTAATTGACATGTCAACAAGTTTTGTAAATATTATCAACCAAACTAGATAAAAGTTTACGTATTTTATGAATAGAAGACAGAGATAACTGAAGATGGGAACTTATGTCTTACTTGACACCTGTCTCTTGCTCTTTTTTTTTGCTATTTATTTAGAATTTATTACTGCCATTTATGTATTTTCTCTTTGTTATTATATTGTATTGCGATGTATGAGCTGCTGTGTCCAAATAATTTCCCTTGTGGATCAATTAAGTCTTATAACTCAAGACAAACAGAGATAAGATAATACAGATAATACAGGATGAGGACTTATGTTTTATTTGTTATCGTTTTTGCTTCTTATTTTGAATTTATTATTGCCATTTATGTATTTTTCTCTTTGTTATCATATTATATTGTGATGTATGAGCTGCTGTGTCCAAATTATTTCCCTTGTGGATCAATTAAGCTTAAATCCAAATCTTATTACTGCATATTACATCATAATTGAACATGTTAACAATTTTTGTGTAATAATTGTAAATATTATCAACCAAACTTATCATAACGCGAGGAAATGCGTTGCTATTTGTTGACTAGACAGAAGTTTATGCGTTTTATGAATGAGGGGTAGAGATAATTGAAGATGGGGGGATAAAAGAGGGAATCCGCACGCTGTCACGAACCTACCTCCCACCGCTCTCTTCCCCCCGCCCCTTTCTCCTCACTCTGCCTTCCCATTGGCTACAGCTAAGCGTTCGATGCGCTGTGATTGGCCGAGAGGCACGTCGCTCGCACGCTGGCTGTCGGCTCTATGCTAATGAGAGGTACAGACGCGGAACAGGGAGAAGGAGAGCATAGCGGGCATTCAGAGGAAGCCCGTGTGTCCTTCACAAGTTACTCGCACAATTTTCTACCTTTCGGAGCTTGCTGTCGTCTATCCTCGAAGAATCACACGCAAAAATGGCACAACCGGACCACGCTAAGAAGATATTTTTTGAGAACCTGTCCGGAGCGGGGAAAGCCATCGCTGTATTGACGAGCGGCGGTGATGCGCAAGGTAAAAAGACACGGGTAGTTTTACGCATTTGTCGCTCTTTACGCACACAAAAATCGCTTGTCATCACCCGTACACCTTTCAACAACGACTCGGACGCGGATGTGCGGATGTACACGATTGCGCAGTTGTTAAATTCAACGCGATGCTAGCTCCCCACATTGCTGCTAACGCTAACACACCAGCATCTCTCCACGCTCATTGATTTGACGGCGCGTCGCTGCATCGGATCGCGCTATTACGCAGGAATTAAAGCTTGTCAAGGTCAAATAACTGTGCAGCTTTATTGTAATTAGACTAAGCAAGACGTTTTCCTCTAAAGCTGGTCACGACTCAACTTAAACTGTGCGTTTTATGGTAAAATTTGCGCATTTTTGGAGACGGATACGCGCGCAATGCCGAAACTAGGATTTGGTTTTCATTTAAGTATCGAGCTGTTAAAAATAAGATTAGTGGCAGAGGATAGAGTTTAGCCGCAGTGGAGGGATGCTCGTATCCTGTGTACGTGATGAGCAGCATACATTTTTTTTTTTTTTTTTTTTTTACTTGCGTCTCCTTTGCGCTCTGCGTCACGGAGGAAACCCCAGTCAGGTGCTCCCCGGCTCGGGTCCTGATTGGTTTAAAACGCCCCCAGACAATTATAGCGGTATCCAATTAGAGAGACAATTACGCTTTCACGAGCGCTTTTGAACGCTGGCCAGTGAACTGTATGAGAATGGCATCCTTTATGTGGGTCTGTAGTCTTTTTGGGTTATGTAACTCCAACGAGGGACCGCGCAATAGTCTAGTCTGTGCCAACAGTGGAGAGAAAAGACGAAAAACTTGAATGTACATGTATTTATGCTGACTTTGAGTTTGCTGATGAAGTTGATAGAGGCAACAGGTTGTAAGATTGTAATGGTACGTGCATGAATTAGGTTTAATAACTGCTCATTCTAGTTCTGTCTTGAAATGAGCCCCCGTTTAGTCCTTATGTAATGTTGGTTTGGTCCATTCTAGTCCTGGTTAAGTCCTGGTCAAGTCTACGTAGGTTAAGATCTGCTTTTAGTCCTAATTTTCATATATCTGTCCAGTGTGAACTCAGTCAAATTGTACAGAAACGCTAAACATCTTTCTATAAAATTTGGTGCATTATTCATTCACTACTAGGGGTGTGCAGAAATATTGAAATATCAATATATAGTATCGTTTAATGTGATGATACAGTATCGGTATCATGGGCTGCTGTATCGATATATCGCCAAGAGTATGTTTTTGGTTTATTTTACTAAATTATTTTGTTACAGCGCTTCAGTTTTGTTCTTTGTTTAGCGGAAGGAAACTTGTTTATGCCACACGTTTGACATTTTCACAGTTTTGATGATTAAAATGTTTGTGTTTCTCAAATCTACTTTGCACAAGAAGTGGTTTAACAAAGACTTTTTGTATCACAGCCATGATTTAACCTTTATTTTTTATTGAATCATATCGAATCAATATCATATTGCATTGAAAGTGCGCTGTATCGAGGTATGTATCATAATGGCAACTTCTGAATGATACCCAGCCCTATTCACTAGAGTAAGTCAGTCTCTCATTTATATTAAAGGTCCCATATTGTGTTATTTTTAGTTCTGGGTATCATTCAGAAATTACTCTGAATCTTGATACAGTGAGCTTTCGATTTGATATGATTCAAGACGATATATTACAATTCGATTTGATACGGTTCAATAAAAAATAAACGATTTTAGTATCATGGCTGTGATACTAAAAGTCTTTGTTAAACCACTTCTTGTGCAAAGTTCATATGAAACACACTAATTTTAATCATCAAAACAGTGAAAATGTCAGATTTGTTGCATAAACGAGTTTCCTTCCTCTAAACAAGCAACAAAACTGTAGCGCTGTAACAAAATAATGTAGTAAAATACACCAAAAAATACTTGGCGATATATCGATACAGCAGCCCTTAACACTGACACTGTATCATCACATTAAACGATACGATATATCGAAATTTCAATATTTTTGCACACACCTGGTTATTACTTTCTCAAAATCATACCTGGAGTTGTGTTTTGATTCATTCACACACGTTAGTCTGTCTACATCTCCAAATCTTAAAATGCTCTGTTAGAATTGCAGTTTTCAAGTCAACAACTCCGTTTTTACCTTAACTTCAGCAGATATTGCCACTTCCAGGGTTAAAATCATCCAAATGATTTGAGCGGAGATGTTTGGAGTTTAAACCACACAGTGAAGTAATTCCACAAAACACAACTCCGGGTATGTTTTTGATGAGGATACAACGTTATAACAAACCGAAAATAGCTTTTTATGGGCCTTTTAAGTCAAGGTAGGTGAAATGTCTCGCCCAAGGACACGTAACATTAACTTTTAACAATACCTGTTGCTGGAATTTACCCAACAACCTTTCAGTTAAAGGGGTGAATAAAATGATACTCTAATACGTTGTTGCATAAGACCAGTCCAGACCTGCCATCGCGCTAAATACATGTAATTGGCTGCTGTTTTTTTGTTCAAAGAATCTGCCCCAACTGTCTGGACTAGTTTTTCATGATCAAACGCTGTAATTGTATTTTACCCCCGTATTTAATTAAACAGTGTACGTGCAACAAAGCCTATTTTTATTCTTTGGTGAATGCCTAACACGTGTGCTCCCTTCTTACTCATTCATTCCTACAGGGTGATTTCTGAATGACTAAACCAGCACCACCACATCTTTCAAAGCACGTAGCATTAGCGTGTCCCTCCTCTGTGCACAGCGAGACAGGAGCACGCATGACAGGACCGGTGCCCATAAGGCCTCTGTGCACCCAGGGCCTTCCACTCTGACTGAATGCTAGTCACGCAGAAGAAGCGCCGCGCACAATAAACGCCAGCGCCACGTTTTTACAAGTCGAATAAACCACGAGGATTGTAACAAACCAGTTGATTTTATAGTGCAACTAGTGCTGAAATTTCAAACTCTATTTCATTGTATGGTGTCAAACCTTTCTATCTTCATGGACACCAAACTAGATCAAGTTACAGGTCAGATCTGTGGAGAGGCGACCCCGCTCATAGTCAAAATCTGTGTTTTTCTAGGTATTTTTGAGCTATAAAATCACCTGTAATTGAATAAATGTAAGATATTGAGTATTTCGACACTTAGGAACAAGGCTGGGTATCATTAAGAAGTTGCCGATACGATACATACTTCGATACATAGGCCACGATACGATACACATCTCGATACAGTCCACTTTCTGTTCAATACAGTATATTTCCAGTCGAGATTCAATAAAAAAGGCCTAATCTGTGATACTAAAAGTCTTTGTTATGCTGTGATACAAAAGTCTTTGTTAAACCACTTCTTGTGCAACGTTAATATGAAACACGCCCATTTAACTCATCAAATAGTGAAAATGTGTTGCATAAACGAGTTTCTTTCCCCTTAACAAGCAATAAAACTGTAACTGTAACAAAATAATTTAGTAAAATAAACCAAAAAATACTCTTGATGGTGTATCGATACAGCAACCCACGATATAGATACTGTATCGTCATATTAAACTATATGATATATTGATATTTTGATATTTTTGTACACCCGTACTTAGGAGAAGGCTTAGTACACAATTCTAATTTTGATACCACAGTAGTCTCCATAGTGGTTTCATTAAAGGTGCACTGTGTAACTTTTACGTGGAGGGTCTGTCATCTGATTTTTTTGCCATGGAGATGTTATTGCTTTGCCTGAAATTAAACTTATCTTAGCAGTGTTTTTATATTCATGGAGATATATATGTTTATTGCAACACTGTGGAGCATTCTGGATAAAGCAACAACATCTCCATGGAGATGAGGAGGTAAGCGGACCCGCCACCAGATAAATTACCTTGTGCTTCGTACATCGGGGTTGATAAAGTTGAAGATTACTCTAAAACTGTTTCAGAAAAGTCCAAATTTGTCATTTTATGTGCTTTTTTCAGTAAGATACTTGTTACTAGGGATGTAACAATAACCGAAATATTGTGATATTGTATCGTCAAAAGTCTCACAATAATACTGTGGGGCGTCACAATATATCAGATTACAAGTTACAACTGGCAATAGCTAATAAACATTTAGGAACTACATATCCCATGATTCATTTCAGCACAGACAACAAGAAATTAGATGTTTTTTTTTACTTGAATTCTTGGAATTATGACAGTAATAATTCACACCATATTCTTGTCAGGGTATTTTAAAAGCAAAAAAGCGTCCTATATCCAATTATAATAGCCTCCACAAAATATCACATTAACTAGGGATGTAACAATAACGGAAATATCGTGATATCGTATCGCCAAAGTTCTCACAATAATATCGTGGACCATCACAATATTTCGAATTACAAGTCTCTTTGCTTAAATTAAGAGTTATGGTGCAGAAATAGTAAAAAAAAAAAGACAGAGGGAACTACATAGACCATGATCCTTTGCTCCATTTCAGTGCAGACTACATGAAGAAATAACAGTTCTAAGCACTTTTAAGTCTTAGTTCTTTGGATTAAGTCTTGTCAAAGCATTTTAAGAGGAAAAAAAAGCATATTTATAGTTTTAGCTGTTTAGCCTCCACAAAATATCGCAATAAATATCGAACCGTGAGATCTATATTGTGAAAATATCATACCGAGAGATTTGGATATTGTTACATCCCTAATCGTGAGCCTCCCCATCATATCGTGAGCTTTCCCACGATATCGCAATAAATATTGTACCGTGAGGTTCATACCGTGACGATATCGTATCGTGAGACTTGGATATCGTTACACCCCTAACAATATCGTACCGCGAGATGTGTATCGTGATAATATTGTACCAAGAGATTTGGATATTGTTACATCTCTACTTGTTACAAAAGCGTATAATTTCTAATTTAACTAAAGCTTCATTCACTGGTTTGGTCCTGATGTAGATTTGGTTTGGTCCAGTTCCGTTTTAGTCATTGTTTAGTCCAGGTCAAGTCCAAGTTTAGTCCAGTGTGTGTGTACGTGCGCATTAGTGTGCTAGTGTGTTAGTGCTGTGTAAATCTCCTTTCTCTCCCTGATATGATTAAACCTGACTGTGCACTTGAGAGCCGTTACATAAGCAGGCATTAGGTCAGTGTCGTCGCAGCGGACAGCGAGATGCCTACATGGTATACGTGCAGAGGACGGGCAGCTTAGAGACGACTCACATGCATCTAGTTTGTGTTAAAAATACCGTTTAATCTCGATTGTTTTTAGGTGATGATCTCTAGAGAAGCACGCAGTGAAGAAAAAAAGACGTCCAAGCACTAAAAAAGCACTGTTACTTTTGTTTTGGAGGGTCTGTTGCCTGCTTGTTTCCAGGGAGAAGTCAGTGATTGGTCTGGAATGTTCCACAGTATAGGATTAGGCCTCTTTATCTCCACGGAGCGAAGCAGATTCACCAGGTCAAGTTCAGATCTGTGGAGAGGTAGGCCCGTGTAACGATAACAGATTTTGCTGGACGATTAATTGACCAAGAAATTACTGCGATAAATGATAATATTGACATTCTGAGACCATTTTCAACTAATATAATGTAAACACACCCTTTCAAAGATCAGTAAACGTTACTTTATAAAGCATATTTGACACAGGAACTGCAAGACAACCAAAAACTATAGGCCTAAATAAATAAAATAGACTTAATATAAGAATAGCCTAATGTAGTCTGGTTTACAGCAAGGACTTGTTAACAAAAATGCACTTGAATAAACCATTGTTAAACCAAACGCAACCAAAACAATAAATAAAATAGATTAAGTCTCTGTAACAAAATTGCCCTTAAAAGTTTTTGGTCTTTAATTGTTCGTATTAACCCGCTCTACATGCAAATAGAAATTATCGCAGTTGGAAAAGTTATCGATATCGTTAAAAGTTACCGTACGTTTCATTGATTTATTGACTATTGTTACAGGCTTATGGAGACTAGGCGACACATATTTGATTAACATCTACTGTGAAACATTTCAAGACACAAATGACATCCCCATGGTGGACCCCTCACAAGAAAAGTTACATAGTGCTGCTTTAAATGCTTAAATGCAGCGTAACATACATTAGTTTTTATTAGAGATGTAACAATAACTGATATATCGTGATATCGTATTGTCAAAGTTCTCACAATAATATCGTGGACCATCACAATATATCAAATTACAAGTCTCTTTGCTTAAATTACGAGTTATGGTGCAGCAATAGTTAAAAAAAAAAGACAGAGGGAACTACATAGACCATGATCCTTTGCTTCACTTCAGTGCAAACTACAAGAAGAAATAACTGTTCTAAGGCAAAGGAGAAATTAAATTTGTTAAATGGACAAAAGTTATTTAGATTCTACCTGGACGACTCAGGGATTTGCACTTTTAAGTCTTATTTCTTTGGATTAAGTATTGTCAAAGCATTTTAAGAGGAAAAAGTAGCATATTAGCCTCCACAAAATATCGCAATAAATATTGTGCCGTGAGATGTGTATCGTGAAAATATTGGAGATTTGGATATTGTTACATTCCTAAACGTGAGCCTCCGCACCATATCATGAGCTTTACCACAATATATCACAATAAATATCGTAGGTTTATACCATGACGATTTCATATCGTGAGACATGAGCATCGTTACACCCCTAGTTTTTATAGTATAGTTGATGCTCTGGTATCATATAAACCAGGGGTGTCCAAACTTTTTTCATCAAGGGCCACATATCTAAACACAGACAAAGCAAAGGGCTGATCGAGGGCCGTAGACTGGTGCTCAGTACAGTGAATAATTGAAATACGTGCATGTTTAACACGTTAAAATGAGCCACCAGTCCTTTATTCACGCTAAGATCCTTAAAACCACACACTAAATATTAAATATTCGCTTTATCAAGGTAGATTTTCAAAAAACTTGCAGTAAAAAGTACATTTTTAATTGATGCGAGGTAATCTGGGCCAATTCACCTGGAAGCCTGATGGCCAAGAAAAATTTGCCTGAGGGCCGCATTTGGCCCACGGACCAGAGTTTGGAAATGCCTGATATAAACAGTAGGATCAAATGAACAAGTTAATAATTTGTAGAATATTCAAACATGATTGACCATAAACCGATAAACTTATTTGTATTCGTCATACAATTATGTGTTATGTGTGTAGATGGGTTTGCCTTTATTTTAAGACTTTTAAATCCATAGTAATTACTTTTACAGAATGAGACTGTATCTGAATCATGTTTTATAGATGACTAGACTAGAGTGCGCCCATTTCCTGTTGTGAGTGGGAGTGTTATAGGGACAACCCCATGTGTTACTAGAGCCCAATGAGTCATTACTATAAGAAGGATATGAGAGCGACACAGTTTCCTGCCTCATTTTTTGTGTATATTTTATGTATTTAGACTTAGACTAAACTCAGACAGACTTTACTGACCCACAAGGGAAATTATTTGGACACAGCAGCTCACACTTCACAGTATATTACAATAACACAGAGTAAAAAAATCTTTAAAAAAAAAAGGTAATAAACTTCTAAATAAGTAGAAATAAAAAATAGCAAGTGACTGGTATCAATAGGATGTAAATTATATAAATGTATGTACAGTAAGTAAAAAAACCAAACACAAATATCACATTATAAATCCAGTATATGAGAGTTATATACAAGAGGACATAAGGAAACAATGCAAAGATGACATGATGATTGACAGAAACAAAGGCTTATCTGTTACATAAAGATGAGCTGAGATGAATACATGTTATATTCATAAAAAGGGATATAATGGATTGTTACTGTTTTATGTTTACATTTGCTTTAATCTCAAATACAACTGAGTCTTAATGGATGCATATGATCATTAAAATATGCAGTGCCACCATAGAATAAGCAACTTTACTATAGTAATATTACAATTATACTTTTCAAAGATTTTAATAAAAACTGAAGTTAAGTCTTGTACTGCTGTGTAGTAGGGTGTCAGAAAAGTATGGAAGATGAGATACTAAAACGAGTATTGAAACTAGCTACTCATTTGATACTAAAAAAGTCTCATTCACAGGACAGAAATGACCTGTGAATGTTTTTAGAATAGCTTTAAAACCGTGGTCTCCAACCTGTTGATCAGGAGCTACCAGTATATCTCCACGCCCTTCTCAGTATTTTGTAATCATACTTTTTGGCCGAGTAACAAAAAATTGGTTAATTACATGCCTATTACTATTGTACATGTATTATTTTGAAGCCCAACTGTGTGCACTAGTAAATGGACAATGGTTTATGTTTTATAGGCATCTAACTGTACCCAGAGGCTCCTCCTCGTACTCATAAACTCTCTGGCATTTTGGTTTTGTAAAGGGAGCTCACCGGAGGAAAAAGGTTGGAGACCCCTGCTTTAGAATGATCTTGAGCTTTATCAGAACAAGTATAAGAGCAAATAGACTAGTAAACGCCCACGGTCCACTGAGGGATTACACAGTTATAAAGCCACATGGGAATAGAAATGAAAGTACCATGATTTAATGTTGAAAATCACATTCTATTGCCATATAAAGAGTGTTTGTTTTTTTTTATCATCATGGTATGGGAATCTAGCTTGATTCATCAGCCTGTCAGCAGTCTGCCCTCACAGCATTAGGATTTGTTCGCTCAGCGGTACTTTTTTTATTTAACCAATCGCTGCTATTTGGTTGTGACGTATGTAATGGGCCAAATCTCGTAGGAAGTAACGTCTTTTCCCTTGATAAAATTCACCAAACATTCTCTTTGTTCCGCCTTTAAATCCTCAATCTCGGGAATCTTTGCCAACACTAAATGTCTGTCTTCGTCTTCGTCTCGACCACTTTGTTTACTGTACCGCAAAAGTGACCCAGACAGGCGCTTGAGTTTGACGTCATGGCTTCACAGCTCTTCACTGATTGGCCGGTGTGCGGTCTACAATTTCCGGGGTTCTTGCAAACCGTCTACTGTATTCTGATTTCTGATCTAGGATCTAGTCGCTGGAGAGAAATGAAATTGAGCAGAGGCACTAGGTGGCGACAGTCTGGCTAATCAGAATCGGTACTGCATGTCAAGTCTATTCCTTACTACTGAAATAAACTTTGAAACTTTAGTATTGTGAGACCTGTAAGTTCCAAATGTACCACAATAGACTTCATTTAGTATGCAGGCCCATGTTTTCTTTAGGTGACTACTCAAAAAGCTACTCCAGTCGCTAAGTGCAGGTTTTCAGCACTATCTTATCTTCAGCATGCTAGTCTGGTCTCATTATTTTCTGCTCTGTGATAAATGATTACTTTTCTACTTTTATCTCAGTTCTGTTGCTTCTGTGTTAAAAGATAAGTGCACAATGGTCTTTTTATTCTCCCACTAGAGTTTGCAGGCTGATAGTTTCTCTTGGAGTTGTGTTTGTTTAACACTGTAGTAAAAAGATTTAACCTCTGAACTAAAGTCTGGATCTAACTCCTCCAGGAAATGTCAACTGCCTTTTAATATGCTGTACTTCAATGTTCTTTAGATGAACTTTAGATAACCCTTTTCTGATTTATGAGTTAGCTTCAAACATTCATAACATTCTTATTAGTGCGACTACGGTAGTCCACTGCACCGCCAATTTCCCACTAATCCGGATTATAAAGAAACTAAACACACTGGAGTTGGAATAACATTGGAGTCATGTTTATTTTGTCATTGTCAAAAGGTAAACAAAACGTATTTATACAAGTAATATTGTAGCGGCCCTTGTGTACTTTACTGAAACTGGAGCTTAGTTAAAGGTGTATTGTGCAACATTTTTGGTGGAGGGGCTGCCAAATGCCTGTCTCTCTCTGCTGAGATGATATTGCTTTGCCAGGAATGTTCCACAGTATGGCATTAGGCAAATCTGTGTCCAAGTTACGGGTCAGATCTATTGAAAGGCGACCCGTCTCACTGTAAGAATGCATTTTATCAAGGTATTTTTGAGTATAAAAACACATAATGTACTATAATATAACTGTAAGATAGGGTTGATCGAAATATCAATATATCCAGAGGTGTAGTGGGCATGGTGTGCGGGGGTACGCCGTCCACCCACTTCTCCCGACGTGTGAGGTATAAAATAATAACAAATATAAAATAGCTACAACTTAAATGTCAAACCGGAGCTACTGGCAACGGTGAAAACAACCTGCATAGACTCATGAAATCTGCAGGACTGTCCTATAGTGACCTGAGACATGAGGGACTGAACCGGGACTGAACCAGGACTAGAACATGACTAAAACAGGTCTAAACCAGGTCTAAACCAAAACTAAACCAGGTCTAAACCAGAACTGAGTGTCGGGATGGGCCCAGAGGTGTGCCCACGTAGACCTTTGGGTGACCGCAGGCGAAAAGACCAACACAGAGCTCCGTGTCCCACCGAGCTGAAAGCACAGCCGTCGCCCGATCGCGCTTTGCGAACACCCTGCTCCACGGGGTCGGGGTGTCCAAGATTAGTCCTGGTTTACTCCTGATTTAGGGCTAGTTTAGACCTGGTTTACTCCTGGTTTAGACCTGGTTTAGTCCTGGTTTAGTCCTGGTGTATTCCTGGTCCTGGTGTAGTCCTGGTTTAGACCTGGTTTAGTCCTGGGACTGGTTTAGTCCTGGTTTAGACCTGGTTTAGTCCTGGTTTATTCCTGGTATTCCTGGTGGTTAGTCCTGGTTTAGACCTGGTTTAGTCCTGGTTTAGTCCTGGTTTAGTCCTGGTTTAGTCCTGGTTTAAGACCTGTTTAGTAGTCCTGGTTTAGTCCTAGACCTGTTTAGTCCTGGTTTAGTCCTGGTGGTTTCTGGTTAGTCCTGTCCTGGTTAGTACCTGGTTTAGACCTGGTTTAGTCCTGGTTTAGTCCTGGTTTAGTCCTGGTTTAGTCCTCCTGGTCATGAATCGCATACCCCCACTTAAAAAAATCCCCACTACACCACTGGATATATCGTATTGTTTAATGTGATGGTACAGTATTGATGTTGTGGGCTTCTGTATCGATATATCATCAAGAGTATTATTTTTTTCATATATTTTACTGAATTATTTTGTTACAGCGCTACAGTTTTGTTGCTTGTTCAGAGAAAAGAAACTCATTTATGCAACAAATTTGACATTTTCACTGATTTGATGATTAAAATGTTTTTGTGTTTCATATCCTTTTTGCACAAGAAGTGGTTTAACAAAGACTTTTAATATCACAGCCACGATTTAGCCTTTATTTTTTTAATGAACCGTATCGAATTGTTTTGAAATATATCGTATTGAATCATATCAAATCGAAAGCTCACTGTATCAAAAGACGTATTGTATTGTGGCCTATGTATCGAGGTATGTACCGTATTGGCAGCTTCTTAATGATACCCAGCCCTAGTTGACGCCTGTGGAACATTTTGTGCAAAGCAATAACTTCTCCATGGAGACAGCCTGGACACAGTGACGCCACCTGCTCGTCTCCATGGACCAGAAAAGATGCACGGTGCACCTTTTCATCTTTTGTTTCAGGTGTGGTTTGAATTTTAAAACCTTAACCTTCATTAATTTAAGTTCACATTGATACCTTGCAGCTGTCATCATTTAGTTAGACTTTAATCTGAGCTTTATTTTAACACAATCAGAAACCAGAAACCAGAAAGAAACTGACTTAGCTGGAACTGGGTGATCTTATTTGTGCTGTTAACCAAGTCTCTTAAACATAAAATTACAGTCATAACCTGGCTAGCACCTAAACAGGACCATGAATGCTCATAAAATGTTTAAATGTTTACATCAATTTTGTATTTTTCAGACTAAAACTTTTTTGGTAGCGTTTACTGCACTGTGTCACCATGGTAACTGATAAACACTCCACCAGAAAACCACATACACAGAGCATGCGGTTGTGTATTGGCGTTGGTAAAGTACGTTACTCTAAAACTGTTTCAGAAGGGTCAAATATCGACATTTTATGTGCTTTTTTTCAGTACCAACTTGTTAAAATGTGTGTTTAGAGTGTTTGTATGCAGTGGTTTGGTTTCAGTGTTGTCCTGTATAGATTTGGTTTGGTCCAGTTCTGGTTTAGTCATTGTTTAGTCCAGGTTTAGTCCTAGTTTAGCCCCGGTTATGTATATAGTAGAGCCCGACCGATATGGATTTTGTTGTGGCCGATATGAAACCGATATAATGGGAGTTGAAGCTGCCGATAGCCGATATAATCACCGATATATTTAGTGATGTAAAAATTCACTGTAAATCTTGAATTGTTTAAAAAAAACTTAGGTTTGGCTCTAGTTGATTTTAAATTGGGTTTATTTAAGCAACATTTATTGTTATTCTGACTCTTTACGTCATATTTACAGACAGTACGTCGGCCTAATGGCATTTTTTGCATCACATTCTAGCTACTAGTGATGGGTATTCCAGTTCTTTTTAGAGAACCGGCTCTTTTTCTCGGTTCACTAAAAGCAGCTGGCTCTTTTGGGTCCTAAGCGGCTCTTCAGATTGTTTTGTTGCAACCAGGACTAAAACAGAACTGAACCAGGACAGAAAAAATACTAAACCAGGACTAAAACGGATCTAAACCATGTGTAAAACAGGACTAAACCAGAACTGAGAGTGTCGGAACTCAGTCTCTATCTCTCTCCCTCTCTCGAGCCCAAGATTAGTCCTGGTTTATTTATTTTATGCTGAACTACAGGCAAATATGCACGTTTTTTTCTATCCTATGCACATGCAGATTTCTGAAAGTTTCGTTTTCAGCCGCTGCCGCTGTCAAACTACGAAGAGTCTGCACGCGGCATGAAGAGAAAAAAAGTGAGAGAAAGCGAAAACACGGCTCCCAATCCCAATAAGGATCAGGCTCCCGTCGTTCGCTTCAAAGAGCCGGCTCTAAGAGCCGTTTCGTTCGCGACCATACCCACCCATCAGCTCACTAGCTAGCTAGTAAAAAAAAATATAGCCATTATTATCAGCCAATATAAGTCAGTAAAAATATAGCAAACAAAAATCATTCACATATATTCCAACACTCACTGCTCACACAGGCTCCTCCTCACATCACAAATCTGCACTAATAAATGTCCTTTTAATCCAGACTCAAACCGATTGTCCATAAAAAGAATATAATCTCAGTGTTTGGATCCATGTCTGCGAGTGTAAACAAACACACGTGAGTGACGCGACTCTGGGGGTGTGTTCAGGGACAGTACGGACACACACACTGACAAATGACTCCGCGGATAAATACTGATGCGGAGACACATATTAGGACATTTATCTGACTGTAAATTGGAATAAATGAACATAATATAGAGAGTCTAAGATTTATAACGAAGTATAACATGACCATTGGAAATATCGGCCCATATCAGCAAACATATCAGCCGATAGCCGATATGCCTCCAGTTGTCCATATCAGCCGATAATATCGGCCAACCGATATATCGGTCGGGCTCTAGTATATAGTGTGTAAGGCTGGGTATTATTAAGAAGTTGCAGATACGATACATATCTCGATAGAGTGAGCTTTCAATTTGATATGATATATTTCAAATGTATTTGATACGATTCAATAAATAATAATGGCTAAATCATGGCTGTGATACTAAAAGTCTTTGTTAAACTGCTTCTTGTGCAAAATTCATATGAAACACAAACATTTTAATCATCAAAACAGTGAAAATGTCAAATGTGTCGCATAAACAAGTTTCCTTCCTCTAAACAAACTACAAAGCTGTAGCACTATAACAAAATAATTTAGTAAAATAAACCAAAAAATACTCTTGCCGATATATCGATACAGTATCAGCACATTAAATGATATGATAAATTGATATTTCGATATTTTTAGTGTGGGAGTGCGTTAGTGTGTCACCATGGTAACCGATAAACATTCTAACGTTGAAAAACCATGCAGAAAACCCCCAACGTGACGTCAAAGCACACTATCAGCACACGTATTTTTGATATATAAGCATTTTTTTGTTGTTGTGGTTTTGTTTTTGTTGTTCTCTATAGATATTCTCTTTGTAAATTTCCTTCCTTTTTCTGCCCTCTCACTCTTCACTCTTTCTCACTCCCTCTGTGTCTCTTGTCCTTGGTTTGGTTGCCGTGTTGATCTTGTGCCAGGCCCCGTCCACTCACACAGCCTGTAAAAGGAAACCTGCTCTATTCTTCTCTTGTTCAGGCCTCTCTTCCACTGCCAAGTTCCTGTCTACCCAGTGCACCTAATATGGCTGAACATTACAGTTTATGACTATTCCTTCCACCGCCGCTGTGTTCCCTCGAAATGCAAGTCACGGGGCAGGGCCTTTATGAGACTTCACGGAAATGTTTTGTGGTTTCTCTGGTGCTGGTGAGAAAGATACTGACCTAAAATGGTGAGCTTTAGTGGCATACCATGGGGAGCACACAGTTTACACATGTATGCTGTGTGGACATGTTTAGATAAAGACAGGACATTCCAGCAGCATTCCTGATATACTTCATTTCCACACATGGATTTAAAGTGGGACTAAACTCCTATACTCCGTCCACAATCATATTTCAAACTGCTGAACTTTGCAGAACCTTGAGGAGTAAAGAAGAGAGTGATAGAGAAGGAGGGCGAGGTCTGGAGGTGCAAAGAGCAGTGTGATTGGTCTAATACAGGCATGTCCAAACTGTGGCCTGTGGTCCAAATGTGGCCCTCAGACAAATTTTTCTTGGCCCTCAGGCTTCCGGGTGAATTGGCCCAAATGACCTTGCATCCATTAAAAATTAACTTTTTGAAAATCTACCTTGATAAAGCTAATATTTTATAGCCAGCGTGTGGTTTTATGGATCTTAGCATGAATTAAAGGTCATTCTAAAGTATTAAACATGCACATAGTTCAATGATTCACTGTATTCAGCACCAGTCTACGGCCCCTCGATCGGCCCTCTGCTTCGTCTGTGTTTAGATATGTGGCCCTTGATGAAAAAAGTTTGGACACCCCTGGTCTAATAGGTGTCCACACTTCAAGCGCTCCATCCCTGCAGCCAAGTGCTTGTGATCAGAAACACCTGTCTGTAATCGGGATAGTTTTTAGTGATGTCACATAGTACTTGAAACTGCAGAGGCCACAGAAGGAAGCACAAACTTAGAATTAGGTGTTTTTGACTAGAAAGCTGCAAATTTGCACTAAATATACTAGAAACAGTAGATAATGCTACACCATACACACAATAGTTGCCGATATATTTAGTGATGTAAAAATTCACTGTAAATCTTGAATTGTTTAAAAAAAAACTTAGGTTTGGGTTTATTTAGGCAACATTTATTGTGATTCTGCCTCTTCATGTCATGTTTACAGACAGTAGGTCGGCCTCTGGCATTTTTGCATGACATTCTAGCTAGTAAAGAAAGAAACTACCGCTATTTTATTACTATTGCTATTACTATATGTGTAAATGTCGATCATGCACACCTCTATTCAGAGCTCATTTACATATCAATGCTGGTCCAGTAACATATATATGGCCAATAGTAGCAAAAAAGTGGATTTAATGTGTTGTTCCACGGTCTTTCTTCTAGTATTTGCAGTCTTTTTATATCACAAGTTTTTTTTTCCTTTGGGTTATTTTGAGTTTATTCAACCGGGTGCACTTCCAATTGCAACTAGACCCGTATAGTAGGGTCTTGCTTATGGACACAACAGCATGCACAGATTTGAACCAGCAATGCAGAACCCACTGAACTTACATTATAAAGGTGCACTGTGTAACTTTCATGGGGATGGTCCACCCCTGTTTATCTCTGTGATGACGCTGCTGCTTTGTCTTGAATATTCCACAGTATCGCATTTAATGTATCAATCTTGTGTTCTTTCAGTTAAAGTTGTTTTTATGTTCAAAAATACCTTGAAAAACATGCATTTTTACTGTGAGTGTTGTTGCCCGTCCATAGATCTGGCCTGTAACTTGGCTTGTCAACATCACAGGCTTGTTCTTATGGAAATAGTCTAATACCATACTGTTGCATATTCCAGGCAAATCAATAACATTTCCATGGAGAAACTCAGTAAACCGACCAGCAGGAAGAAAAGTTACACAGTAGTTCACCTTTAAATAAACACTATTCAGTACTTGCCAAAGAACCGGTTTGTTTTTTTTCTATTGCAACTCTAGTCAATACTTTCCCATTTTGCAGAAGCAGACTGGAGCAGTGGCACCAAACCAGTGAACAATAATTGCACTTAAGCTTTTATTATTAGTACATTAGAGCAATGGGTTCACACAGGAAATTATAATGGAACTGTGGTTTTGTAAACATGGTTTTCATTACAGTTTAGGACAACAGGGAATGAGGAACTGTGTTGTACAAGTCACATGATAGAAAGAAAGAATAAGGTCCTCTATGTTAGTTTGAATCCAAATGAAAGAATCTGTATATATATGTATATTATAGAGATAGACCAATATCTGCACTTTTTAGCGTTTCGCCAACAGAGTCTGATATTTTGTCTAAGCAGCTGTGTAATAAATGTCTGAAGTTTTATTTTAACACCATTACGTAGAGGATGGTGCTACACTGGTTTGTTCAGTTTGTAGTAAAACAGAGCTATGAATGTGTTTGTGAAAAAAAAAAAAAAAAAAAAGACAATTTGGGGAAAATAATCAGATTTAGCCGCAGATATTGGCTCAAAAACATCAGCAAAGCTTATCGGCCATTGGTTGCATTAGACTCTAAACAATCAGTATGGGAAAAAAGATGTTCAACAGAATGTGCAGGACAAAATTTTCAGTCCCGCTCCTGCCCGTGAAGAATTATAATTTCCATTCCCATTTCTGTCCCCATCTGTGATATTTTGTCCCGCTCCTGCTCGCAAATCCCGCAAGATGAGGAGGTTCTCTTTCTTAAGCTCTATTAAACACGGAGAAGTGGAAAGGAATTGTCTAAAATGTGCACGAGATTAGACCACGTTCGCAAATTTAGGCTGTTTAAAGTGTTTTTATTAATGCCAAATAAAATATCCAGCACATATTATGCATGATAATATACAAATGATTGATGTATGTTTGACTTTACACTCATATTTGATTTGTGGGACGGCAGTTTATCCTCCCACCCACAGTAAGCTTTCGAAATGTGTCCCTTGTCGCACTGTTTTGCGTCGGGTCCCGAGGGTCAAGTCTGTGCTCGTGATTCTGCAACTGCATTTTTATTAGTCACCACTGGCAAATAAACCAGAATTTTCCAACGAGTAATAAGGATTTAAATTTCCCGGAGATCAGACAAATGTGAGGAATTTTCCAACGCAGAATTCAAATCCATCTCATGCCAAGTTCTTCCACTTTGCAAAGCTCCTGCTGTGGTGTAACAATAATTGTAAGTGTTTTATGTCAAAGCATTATGAATTACCCTAATCTTTTCTCCCTTGTTTCTCTCTTTGTCAGGGATGAACGCTGCCGTGAGAGCCGTGGTTCGGATGGGTTTATATGTGGGAGCCAAAGTTTATTTTATTCATGAGGTAGGTCCATTATTCTCTAACTACAGCGATGGGTGATGTAAGAACATGTGTCTAAATGAAAGTGTCTGTCAGCCTATTTTTGGGACTATTATGCAACATATTTCTTTCTAGAATGTGTTAAAACCTAACATTTGTTTTCACTATTGTTTGAGAACGCACCATGAAGTTATTCTCTATTTTCCATCTAATCTTTTGTTCATCTTTTAGTTTGGTTACTTACTATTATAAAAAAAATAATAATAATAATAAAATTAAAAAAAATAAATAAAAAAATAAATAAAATAATAATAAATAATAAATAAATAAATAAATAAATAATAAATAAATAAATAAATAAATAAATAAATACATAAATAAATACATAAATAAATAAATAAATAAATAAATAAATAAATACATAAATAAATACATTAAATAAATAAATAAATAAATATTGCCCACCTGTACCACCATAATATACTTTTATATATTATACACTTAAGTCTGGTTTTAATCAAAATAAGTGTGATCATTATATTATCAGATTATGTTAAACCCTGTGTAGCCATGTTATAAAATAAAGTTATTATTATTAAAGAGGGGGTTTAATGCAAAGTCGTAGCTTTTGTAGTTTCCGACCATGTTATAGCATTGTTCTCTCATCAAAAACATGCTTGAAAAGGCTTCATATGTACACTACCGGTCAAAAGTGTTAGAACACCACACTTTTTCCAGTTTTTTTATTGTGTTATTGAACTCTGAAATGAAAACATAGAATAAATAAACGATCTAAGTTGTAAAATTTATAAACCAAAACGTATTCTAAACTTTTGATTCATGAAAGTGTCCACCTTTGGCAGATATAACAGCTGAACACACTCGTGGCATTCCTTTTGCAATAGAAATTCTTCTGAAAGTTCTTCACAAGTATCATAAATGTGTGACACTTGTAGGTTGTTTGGCTTTTACTCTTCTGTCCAGCTCATCTCAAAACCAGCTCGATGGGGTTTAAGTCTGGAGACTGTGCTGGACACTCCATGTTTTCAAGCTTTATCATCTTGTTGTTTTTTCTTGAGGTAGTTTTGGCAGAGCTTGGACTTGTGTTTTGTTCTTTTATCTTTTTTTAACCTCTGTTTGTTCAGTTCTTACCTTTGTACATTTTCAAGCTCTTCATTGGACTTGCTCGACTTGAATTGCAATAAATAACTGGAAAAATTAGGGCGTTCTAAAACTTTTGACCGGTAGTGTATGTATGAGTAATCTAGCGATCTCCCCCGCTCTCTATTCAAACCCTCCTTGCGGTTAGCTGTGAGATTCTGTCCATGCTCAGCCCACAAACCTACGTCACCCAGGCTCCCACACGACAATCCTCAATAAACATTCAAAAGCATGACGCAAAACAATACACTACAACTTCACAAACCTGGCTCAAATGCACGTAGATTGTAATGATGTAATGATAGCGCTCTGTCGGGGAGTGACTTAGCCTGGAGAGCAAAGGGAGAAACTTAAAAAAAAAACATGTTAATACGTTGTTTTAGACAAATATAGCATTTACAAAACAATTAAAAATAACATTGTGATCTAAATTTGTAATGTGTTCGCAATAGAAGTTTAATACCCTCTCTTTAAAAGTTATTAAGACCACAACAGTATTAAAACGTCTAAAAATGTACACAATGTTCTTTAAATCTTTGCTTAACTTACATCACCTTTGCGTACAAAAGTTCAGCGTTATAAAACAGATTATTTCAGATTAAACATGTTTACATCTCAGTGTCTTTGAGTTAGTTTTGAGCCGTTTCTGATCTTCTCTCGCGTTTGCATCCGCACATCTGTCTTCTCATTAAAGTATGATTACATAACCCGCTCCATGCGCTCCAGGGACTAAGCCACGCCCCCTTTGGCCAACCGCCCGGGCCCATCACATGCAACACTCGTAGAATGAAAATAATGAGGCAATAAAACAGATATCTGATAAGGGATACGTGTGAACTGTTATAAATAGGCCCGACTAAAGACCTTATCTCCAAACACAGTGTAATCCTACTTCCTATCAACAACAATAGGTCAAGCACTTCCTGTTCCATCCAGATAGGCGCGTATAGGACTACTGTTATTTAACATTTAAAGATACACTGTGGAACTTTTCTGATTATGGTTCACCACTTTCGTTCTTGTGTTCGAGGAGATGTTATTGCTGTAACTAAAATGTTCCATATTTTGTGAGCTGTGACTTGGCCTGGTGGATAAAAGTAAAACGTAATGCTGTACTGTGGAACATTTTCGCCAAAGCATCATGATCCGTGTTTCATTTGTTCATTCGGTTTTCAATATAAAACCGAAAACAAAAAAACAACTATTTTGATTGATATATTTTGATTTTGTGTTTAAATCGTGACTTAAACTGTGATGCTGGACGTTTGCACCGCATACGGACTGAACCTGGACCAAACCAGGACTGAATCAGGACTAAAGCAGGGCTAAACCAGCGCTAAACCATTTTCAGCCCTGATCTGGTCCCAGTCTCAGTCCTGTCTTGGTTCTGGTCTGGTCCTGGTCTGGCCCCGGTCTCAGTCCTGGTCTCAGTCCTGGCCTCAGTCCCGGTCTCAGTCTAGGTCTCAGTCCCGGTCTCAATCATGGTCTGGTCCTGGTCTGGTCCCAGTTTCAGTCCCAGTCTGGTCATGGTCTCAGTCCCGGTCTCAGTCTCGGTCTCAGTCCCGGTCTCAATCATGGTCTGGTCCCGGCCTCAGTCCCGGCCTCAGTCCCGGCCTCAGTCCCGGCCTCAGTCCCGGCCTCAGTCCCGGTCTCAGTCCCGGTCTCAGTCCCGGCCTCAGTCCCGGCCTCAGTCCCGGTATAAGTCCCGGTATAAGTCCCGGTCTTAGTCCGGGTATAAGTCCCGGTCTTAGTCCCAGTCTAAGTCCTGGTCTCAGTCCCGGTCTGATTCCGGTCTGGTTTTCATATTTCATAATTAGTCCTAAAATTATGCTCAATTCTGTAGGTGCCGTAAAGTCATGGAAAATTCTCTTTAGGTCATGAAAAAGACAAAGTTTTGAAATTTTGTCCGTGAAAAAGAGCAGCAGATGTCATAATTGATGTCCTTCCTACTGAAGCTAGTTAGTCAAGTATTCTTAGTATTTTCCATTGTTGTGACATTATTGTAATTAATTCTGCAGTTTTAACATATCGTCCTGCACTTGGGGCTAAAGCCTTTTCTTTTGACCTATAAACCTAAAGAAACCCACCGTCAAAGGAGATAAGGCGATAAGAATGAACTTAACATAATATGCTGATCTGTTTTAACGATGCATCTTCTAAGACTCGTCTCTGTCTCTCCGTGTTGTTGCTGACCCTATAGAAACCGCAGTCAAAGATATGAATGATCTGAAAATAGATCACAGCTTATTATTTACAACGGGACTCATTTCCGTCTGTGCTCCCTGTTGCTCGGCGATTGTTTACAAAGCTGAAGACTTGTGTGTGTGTGTCCTCAGGGTTATCAGGGCATGGTGGACGGAGGGGACAACATAAAAGAGGCCACATGGGAGAGTGTCTCCAGCATGCTGCAAGTCGTGAGTATTTACTGTACTTTACTATTCGTACATGGACCAGACCCAAACATTTGACGTAACTATCAGTGATTTTTGAGAAGTTCCATAGCTTTATATCAGGGGTGTCAAACTCATTTTGGTCTAGGGGCCGTATCCAACCTTCTTTGATCCCAAAGGGGCCGGATCAGAAAACTCATGTCTTATAAACCCCAAAAATAATAATAAGTTTAAATATTTGTGCAGAGAAACGCTAATCTATTACAGAAATCTTTTTTAATTGATGAACTCTTTCTTATTATAATATTATAATATTATGAACAACCTGAAACTTTAAGAAAAATGCAATTTCAACACAATGTTTTAACATGAACTTGTTTGCAAACAGGAATAAGTCATTTTTTCTTGGAAAATCCTGCACTCAGCTCCACTTTTCTCATTTTGGACATTTTGCTGATGACTGTGTCACGGTCAACAGTCAAAACGATCGTCCGCGTTTGGAAAGAGACAAGTCTTCATGTCTGCTTCTCTGGTGGGAGGGGCCACATACAGAGGCGCTGGAGACACTGCTATGCTAAGCACTGCAGAAAATTACCAATATTTTAATTGAAAATATAATTAAAATATTTTAGTAGAAAATCACCCAAGGGCCACATTAAAGGTCTTGGAGGGCCGGATCTGGCCCCCGGGCCTTATGTTTGACACCTGTGCTTTATATTCTCATAAAAGACAAGACTTTTTTACTTTAAACTAGATTTTAAAAATACATAAAATCCAGTGCAATAAAAAAAGTGATGATCTCTGTTTGCAATTGATTAATAATTGTCATTGAAATGAAATGTAATGATGAAATGTTTGAATTTGGATTTATTTATTTGGAGGACAAGCCCCTTGAGATGTCTCGCCATCTCGTTTTTTGAGGGGGTCCTCATAAATACAACAACAAAAGACAGATACAGTTGGGCAGACAGTAGGATACATAAATTCAAAAAAACATCAAAACAACAAAATCAACACAACCACAAACACACACTCACTCACACTTCACAGTTTGACATATAATAAAACAAGTTTGAGGAAAAAAACAAAAACAAAAAAACAATAACAAAACAGAGTTCAAAGATAATCACAACAAGATGAACAACAAAAAATCAACAAAACAATCAAACAATTACATGGGTTCTGCAAATATTGAACCAGAGCATTTTTTAAATGAAGGGACAGAAGTTAATGCACGAATCGATGTTCCAACCAGAAGAAGCTTTATATTTAAATGAGTGTTTTCCTCTTTGTTTTTTGACTCTTGACTTTGAAAGTAACCACCAGTGTTAATTATTGTCTGGAAAAAGAGGACAGATAACACAAGATTACTCTTCTTTCTGCTCCTTTTCATTCATACTAAATCATGATACTAAAAGTCTTTGTCAAACCACTTCTTCTACAAAGTTAATATAAAACACAAACATTTTAATCATCAAAAACAGTCAAAATGTCAAATGTAACAAGCAACAAAACTGTAGCACTGTAACAAAATAATTAAGTAAAATATAACAAAAAAATGCTCTTGGAGGTATATCGATACAGCAGCCCCACGATATCGATGCTGTATCATCACATTAAACAATATGATATATCGATATTTCAATATTTTTTGCACATGCCTGTGTTTAATGTTTTGACACTGTCTTTTTATACTTTATAAATGAAATAAACAAACAAACAAAAAAGATACTAAACACAATAGTTTAAATCATGATCTGATGGGTCTCTCATGGCCTAAACCAAAATATGGATCTCTGTCTAAAGTGCATTTTTGACACATGGTTTGTAAACTTCATAGGCTGATATAAAGAAAAGTCACCAAAATAAAATGGATTTAACCAAATATGAGACTTAAAAGCAAATTAAATGCTTCAAGATCCAATGTTTAAACATGTGCTGTTCATAGAAACTTGTTTAAACGAAGCCCTCGGGACAGTTTTGTAATTTGGAAATATTGACGCACAAATGTCTATAAACTGTACTTTATTTCATTGATTCTGAAGCAGCGCGCCGGGGAACAGTAGCGTGCCTTGAGGTGCTGGTAGGTGTGAAAAGTAAAAATCCAATTTCAGTTAAGTTGATTCACACTTTAATAGGATCATTTACTATTTCAGTGTCATGGGCAACTTCTGCATGAGTTTATAAAGCAAAACTATTGTCTTCCCCAAATATAGAACTAGATACAGGAACAAGGACAATGTTTGTACTATTAATTCTTCTTTTAGTGCAGGGGTCACCAAACTTTTTTCTCTGGGGGCCACATTATCGCTCCTGACTGTGATCGGGGGCCGGGTAGGATTGACCTTGATGACGCAGATTATATTCTTTGAAAACCACCACACTTTCTTTACATATCAGATAAACTGCACGGTCCTTACACTGAAAAAATAATCGGTCGTCCACTGTTCTTTGAAAACTCAACACTCTCTGTCAACTTTTCGTACTTTAACTGCACTACAGAACTCTGTGCATACATCGACTCTCACTGTTTGATCTCGAGCTTGTCAAGTGACGAAAATTCGGCGGCAAATGTAAATACGTCATATAATAATTTTAATATAAATATAAATACTTCAAGCAGTTAGTTTGATGACCCCTGTTTTAGTGGGTGGTGTGTAGCAGAAACTTTTCAGTCAAGTGTACCATGATTCAAAAAAACTGAAAAACACAGCTTTATTTTAAACTGTAGCTCTTTCCATGTACAGCAACATGCAACGTAAAAATGAGTCATAAATGTAATGTAAATAAGTTTAGTAGAAGATAAAATATACAAAATCATCAGGAGAAATACAAACATTTTTCAAATTTTGTCATGATTTAAATGGTGTAATGGTTTAGACATTATTGAGCATTCTTCCATTGGTTTAGCTGCAATTTTTAATGTCATATAATTAGAGATTTAACAATATCCAAATCTTATGGTACGATATTTATTGAGATATTTTGTGGAGGCTAACACAATTGTGAATATGCTACTTCTTCCTCTTAAAATGCCTAAGAACTAAGATTTAAAAGTGCTTAGAACTGTTATTTCTTCATGTAGTTGGCACCAAAATGGAGCAAAGGATCATGGTCTATGTAGTTCCCTCTGTTTTTTAGCTATTGCTGCACCATAACAATGAAATTAAGCAAAGAAACTTGTGATTCGATATATTGCGATGGTTCACGATATTATTGAGAGACTTTTGACGATACAATATCACAATATTTTGGTTATTGTTACACTCCTACAGATAATGTAACCATGATAGTTTTCAGTTCATCTCTGCCTCCCTTTTAACTCTGGTGGTAATGCAGGGATGATCCTGGTGTTTTTATTTTGTCCGTAAATAAATATATTCCTATTCCTTACATGGACCTGACTTCAAATCCTTTAACTGCAGGTCTTGATGAGCTTCATTTGACTGGAGCTGGGTAATGTTACACTATCTTCATCCACTTCTTTATGCAGTCTATGGTTTTAACTAGGGATGTAACAATAACCGAAATATCGTGATATCGTATCGTCAGAGTTCTCACAATAATATCATGGACCATCACAATATATCGAATTACAAGTCTCTTTGCTTAAATTAAGAGTTATGGTGCAGCAATAGCTAAAAAAAGACAGAGGGAACTACATAGACCATGATCCTTTGCTCCATTTCAGTGTAGAAACAGTTCTAAGCTATTTTAAGCCTTAGTTGTTTAGATTAAGTCTTGTCAAGGTGTTTTAAAAGGACAAAGTCGCATATTAACAGTTTTCTTAGCCTCCACGGTGAGATGTATATCGTGAAAATATCGTACAGAGAGATTTGGATATTGTTACACCCCTCGTTTTAGCTGTTGTTTGTAAGGTTGGACAATGTAACCCAAGTATTTTTCTGCTCCTGGCCCAAATTATAACATAATGATTATAACTATGTACCTGACAAAAGCACGCTATGTCGTCTTTAACAAAAAAATATAGCCAAAGCTTCTGTATTTATATCCCTGCTGTGTCTTCTATCTCATATGAACACACATTTCCTTTGAGGTTTCTGCTTCCTTTTCTTATTTGTTTATTATGCAGCACCAGCACTGACCATTCATTTTCTTCAAACAGCTTTCGTGTCTCTCCAGAACTAAATTATGGCCCATTTCTCAGCTCATAATCACGCTTTCAAATGGAGCTGGAAGTGGTTCAGTCTTTTAAGCACGTTAGAAATCCATTTTCTCCGGCCTCATCTGCATGATTCAGTCTCTGGCTCCGCTCCAGCCTGAGAGAGTGTGACAAGTATCTCCTCTAATACTGCAGTAAATTAGGTTTCGGCAATGATCGATCAAGATCCAGATGTGTAAACTGTTAAACTGATGTGTGATAACAAGCGGTGTGGTTTATGAGTAGACCTGCCTTCGCTAAATTGACTATTAAAGGTTTTATATTGCTGTTTTTTCCCAAACCTTTTTTCTGGGGACCCATATTTTAAAAGTCACAAACCTTTTCAACCCAGATCAATAGACATTATTCGTAAATCAAAAAAATAATGGTGGATTTGACCATTATTGAACATTAAAGAGGATATTTTATTGCTGACCGAGTGATCGTGTCTCTCTGAACAATTAGTGTTACTCAAGTTTTAAACAATGAAAAACAGTAATTGAACCAGCAATAAAAGGATCCATAAGTCGCCTATTTGGACTTCAAATGTAGCCCTGTATGTTGCAGACCTACATGTAGATTGTGACAGGGCGAACCCAAAAAAAATCTTTTGCGACGCACCTGAGGGTCTTGACCAAGTCTTTGGGAAACACAAAACTGACTCTTGTGAGCTTTAAAACATGTTAGAACATTGCTACCACGTCAGAAACATACTCAGAGTTGTGTTTTGTTTCATTCACACATGTTTGAGCAATCCTTTATTATTAGTCTGTCTATATCTCCAAAGTTCAAACTGCTCTGTTCCACCTTGTGATGTCATGAAGTGGTGTTTTTCAGATTAACATCTACCGTTTGCCTTTTCGTTCAGTCAAAATCAAGGGAGACAGTTTCAGGGGTGAAATCATCCAAATGATTCCAGTGAAGGTGTATGGAGGTGTGTATTTAAAAACACAGTGGAGCACTCCCAACAACTATTTTCTTTTTGAGAGACAAACTTAGTACATAATGTAATATAGTAAAGCCTTAAGATGCAGGGTTTGTGTGTTAAACATGTGTGAATGAAACAAAACACAACTCAAGACAGGATATTTTCTACTTTGCCGAGGACTTTTTACTTTCTAAATAACAGCAGTCTTTGTGATTTTGTAATCGTGTTAACTCAAATGGCAATTTCAACTCGATTTCAATGTACTGTGCAGCCGTAATTGCAATTGGATTGAATTTAGTCGATATGGGTCACGGTTCTCAAGGCTGGTTAATCAATAGTTAACGTATAATTAATCTGAATGTTTCTTTCTAGCCTTCACACTCATTCATTTTATAGATACTGATCAGTTAAGGCCGTGAACATGCCGCAATAGATGCAGTTTTGGAGACGCCTTATTGGTTTTTCAGATCACAGTTTTGAATTCTGTCAAAACTTGAAAAGCCTGTATTACTTCTTATTATAATGGTAGCAATTTGTGGAAAAAAAAAAAAAATGAATATGATGAATGTTAGATAATAGGAGTGTGCAAAAATATCAAAATATCGATATATCGTATTGTTTAATGTGATGATACAGTATCGATATCATGGGCTGCTTTATCGATATATCACCAACAGTATTTTTTGGTGTATTTTACTAAATTATTTTGTCACAGCTACAGTTTTGTTGTTTATTTAGAGGAAGGAAACTTGGTTATGTGACACATTTGACATTTTCACTGTTTTGATGATTAAATATTTGTGTTTCATATCAACTTTGCACAAGAAGTGGTTTAAAGGTTGTATGGAGGATTTTTTTTAGTTTCAAACTGTCAGTGAAAGATTAAAATACCATTACAGAGACGTAGCAGCTTTGTAATTATGATGACCAAAAAAAAAAAAAAGAACGAAAATCTATCAACTGTGGACGTGTTGAGGCCAGATAAACATCAGCCAATAGAAAACGAGGCTCCCTCATTTTCTATTGGCTGTTGGGTTGTCAATCAAACTCCCTAGTATAACTGACTCATCGGAGCGCGGGGATTACGTGGTTTACGCAGCGGTTCTTAGAGGCTTTTTCGAACTGTCGCTTCCTCGCATTTCGCACAAAGTTTGTCGCGACGGCGGACGAGAATCCACGACCAGTTCGCCGCAAAAGAAAGTCAGTTTTTGAGGTCGCTGAAAGAAGAAGAGATGGGGGAAAAGGAGCAAAGCCAAACTGAGGTGATTCTTGGAGATCTCGTCCAGCGATGGCGTGACCGAAGCAGACGAAGGATCTAAAAACTGACGCATCGGTCGCTGAATTACTTCTAGACAGGAAACTTCAACAGTAATCCTGAATGCACACAAGGACTGTCACTGTATTTCTCTTCCCTTAAAAAAAATCCTCCATACAACCTTTAACAAAGATTTTTAGTATCACAACCATGATTTCGCCTTTATTTTTTATTGAACCCTTTCGAATCGTTACCATATTGATTTGAAATGTATCATATCGAATTGAAAGCTCACTGTATCGAGGTATGTATCGTATCGGCAACTTCTTAATGATACCCAGCTCTACTAGATGTATACACCATGAGGAAAATTGCCAGAGATCCAAATCTAATCCAATTACAGACGCTGCTGAGTTAGAATTATGTTGAAACAGCTCTCTGTAATTATCCCAGACAGTTGTTTGTCCAACATCAGAGTTAGAGACGGTACGTGGGCGATGACTAACAGTTATATCTGAAATATGTCTGTCTGTAGTGGTCCAGGTAGGGCGGACCTTTTTTCGTGGGTCCAGATTACAAACTTCTTCAATAATTTAGGAAGATGTGAGTCTGGCCACCGCTGAATCTCTGAAAAAAGTTCAGATGGGCGTGATTGACAGGTGTATTAGCCAATCAGGGACATGAATGGTCCACCCGTACTCATATCAAAACAAATATGGCTGCTTATGAGAAAAAAAAAACAAAAAAACTGAAATGTATTAATGGGTTCACACCTTTTAATTTACTCAGACCCTGTTATTCTTGCGTCTGACCTATGGATGATATAAATATGCAGATTTTCACTACATTATATCTTGCATATTTGATTTCCTGAAACCATTTCCTTTTCTGTATTCCCAGGGGGGCACTGTTATCGGTAGCGCTCGGTGCAAAGAGTTCCGAACACACGAGGGACGCCTGAAGGCAGCGCACAACCTGGTCCAGCGCGGCATCACAAACCTGTGCGTAATCGGAGGAGACGGGAGCTTGACCGGCGCGAACCTTTTCCGAGAAGAGTGGAGCGGACTTCTGACGGAGCTGGTGGAGCAGGGTACGCCAGGACAAATAAACGTCAATGTGTTTAGAATTCTTCCCAGCCAAAAGAATACAAATAAACCAGGAAGTGGCCTTGAGATGTGGTGGGAATACTGGTTTGCTATCAACTGTTATTTATGATACTTGGCTTCAAATTGTCAACAACATTTCATGATGATGATTTGTCGAGTGTTGGAAAATTATATGCCATGTTTTTCCGATGAAAACTAAAGCTATTATCCGTAAATAGTCTGGCTGATCCGCCTAGGGATGCGCCGACACGATACTGGTGTCGGATATCAGTGCAGATCCATGAAAATTAGCTGGATCGTTAGACACAACAAAATCCAGGCACTCCCAAGAACAAAGTAAAAACCGCATGAGGAAAAGTATAGTTAAAAGGACGTTATTTAGATGGCCAAAGCCAACATGTTTCGCCCAATTAGCGTGTGTTGACTCCATAATTTTGGTTCAGTTAGTGTCCTGGTTGGGCATTTTATTAGATGTAATAAGACTATTTACTGGCTGATGTTGGTCTCATAATGTTTAATTGATTAATATCGGATAAAAGTCAAAGTATCATTCGTATCGTAACAGAAAAAGCTAGATCTGTGCATCCCTAGACCAAGCCCCGGGGTTTCAAAATGTCCGAGGTCAGTGGCGCATGATTCCAGATTAGCCTTTACCCCGGCGAGGTACTTCTGGTGGCTCTGGGCTGATTGAGCATGTGCGGTAGTGCTCTTTTCTCCCGCGGGCACACTCGAATGAGAGCTGGCTTGTGTATCACGTGATCGCTTTGACCAATCGGAGCGAGAGGAGCTAGAGCGGAGCCGGAGCGAACAATTCTAAAGCGTTTTTTTAAGACAATTGAAGGGTTTTGAGCTGAGAAAAAGTGTATGATCTAAAAATAGGTAAAAATCGCCAACAAACTCGACATTTTTGAAGGTTGTAGGTGCCCTGTCAGTGTTTATATTGTGCTCTATGAAAAAAATCCTCTCTCAGCCCAGGGGATTTTTTCCGCTGAAGTCCCAGTGAGTGACCACTACGTCAACTGGAGGAAGCTACAAGCAGCAATACTCTATCCAGTTATTTTAATAGATCCATGCCCTAAACCCGCTCTTGTTGCATTCTCACATATCACCACTACTATCTACGTTACTGCTGTTTGATAGTGTGAAATCGTTGGCTTAAGAGAAGAAAAGCAGAGAGAACGGGTGAGTCTGAACAAAGGCCAGCTGAGGGGAACAGGTTTCAGATCTGCCATCTACTGGTGAAAAAAATAAATGTAAGAAACTATAAGAAGCTTTAATGTCTGGAATTTGAAGTTTACAAGACCAAAGATTGGAAATTAGGTTCCATGCAATTTATGTTACAGAAACACCAGTGGATGCATATCTACTATCACTACTATCTGCACTACACCTCACTGGGGCAGACTGATGGAAGCGAGCCTCACGCACACACTTGTCTTGCCTAAGTACACAAGAACGGTTTTTGCCTCTGGTGCTCCACTGTGGCACCCTGGCCTCTGATCCAAGTACTAACCAGCTCTGACAAGATCAGGCTTTGACAAGGAAGTTCGGCCACACTTACACAAACATCATTATCAGATCAAAATGAGGCTTATCTTGGAACTAAACCTGGACTAGAACAAGACCAAACAAGGATGAGAAGAGGGACCAAAACAAGTCCACATCAAGACTGAGGTCAAGTCAGGACCAAATAAGGAAGTGTGAACTCAACCCCTACATGTACTTGTGATATTAACATCTCTCAAATGCGCAAAAATAACTCCAAAAACCCAATGGAAGTCTAACAGCTGTGGCCTGCATTCCCAAGGCTCACGCACAACAAAAACAACCAGATGACAATATAGTTCTGTCCTTTTCTATAAATAATGTATGTGTGTTATTACATGTCACAAGGAAATTAGAATCTCTTGGTTTGTTTCATTTTCATTTAAATGAGTATTATGTAAAAAGAAAAACAGGAAGAAGAGGGTCAAATTTTTTATAGTGCTTTCACAGTTTACTTCTTGCTCCTCTTGAACTTTGAACTTTTTTACCAAAACATCCTATCACGTCTGCATCTGTTTGAAACGGGACACTTTTCACTGAGAGAAAACAGCAGTTCACCATTAGGTTCGTTTCAGGTGTTATTGAAGAAGAGTCTATTCAGAAATACTCGGCTCTGCACATCGTGGGGATGGTCGGCTCCATCGATAACGACTTCTGTGGCACTGACATGACCATCGGCACCGACTCAGCCCTGCACCGGATCATCGAAGTGGTGGACGCCATTATGACAACAGCACAGAGGTGAGACACACGTTCACAGAAGGAATTTTTGGATTTTTGGGAAAAAGAAAAACCTCTAATGAATAAGCACTTGATGGGGTATGTTTAATATCAATAGCATCTACATTTAATTGGACAAATCTAGTAATAAGGGTGTGAAAACATGGCTTAAAGGTCACAAGAATCCATTTTCCATAATATAAGACCTTTAAAAATATGGGTTTTGCATTGTAATTTGTATTTTCTATCATTTTTGGAGCATATGTTTGAAATATTATCTAATCAAACTAAATTATACATGCAGCTCCTTCACCATCGCCATCTGTAGGCCTCATTTGATGATGGTCCATCTGTAAAAGTTAAATTAGATGTGCATCTGTTTGCAACATGATGCTAATACGTGAATGAAACCAAAACTACTTCAGTGATGTTTTCAAGATGGAGACCAAGTATGTTACTGAGAAGTTTCTTATGTTGCAGCCACCAGAGGACTTTTGTATTGGAGGTCATGGGCAGACACTGTGGGTAAGTACGATTTTAATGGACTTTTTTGCATACTTATAAACCTGAATTTGATCTTAACTCTTTCCCCCATGAAGACGACATTTGACGACCCCCCCTGAACCCTTAATGACGACTTTTGACACCTCCGCCGTATCACTAAAGACGAGATTTGACGACCTTTAGAAATGGCTCGGTTTTTCACATTTAAACAGAGACTGTGATCGGTGGGGGCCACTACAACCCACACTAGACTGACCAATAGGATTCAAGGATATGTTTTCGCCGATTTTTTCCGAAGTTAATCGAAATAGTGACGATGGTAGCTTCCGGAAAAAACACAACACGAAACACAGATCGCGGCGCTGCGGCGCAGGTTTTAGAAATAATGAGGAGCGGACGTATTTTATGGATAAGTTTAGAGAAAGTGACTTTTATAGATTTCAAAGTGATGATGTTGAAGTTGATTATAAAGTGGAAAACAGCGAAAGCGAGGGACTTTCGGGGAGAAGGATGAGAATGCCGCTGATGCGTCTGTGTGGAGTCCTGCGATATCCGAACAAACTATCTGATTGCCCATGGCCCAGTCAGTTTAAAATATTTCAGTCTTTTTTTCCAAGATGCGATGTATAACAGAATCACTACAGAAAAAACGCTTATGTGGAGCTCTGCACACGAGAAAATAACCAAGATGACAAATACTGGACACACACTGACGGGGAAGAGTTTTATTATTATATTATTATATTATAATAAGCTAAATTAGTTGAATAAGCTAAATGAGTTGAATAAATAAAATAAGTTGAATAAGTTAAATGGAAAAAAAATGAATTGGGTGCACACAGGTGTACAACAGGTAAAAACAGGTGGCACACTTGGCTATACTGTATCTGGTGATATGAAATCTGTTTAAATACTTTGACAAAGTATATTTTTTATTTTTTATGAATATAGTACTCAGAACATGCAGATATCAGATGCTGAATGTAGTTTTTTGTTTTCGAGTTTGCACCTGACCAGGTAAACTCTCATTTTCAGTGAGCTGTTATACACCTATAAATGAGTTGAATCACATTTAAACATCCATAAATGAAGAGTTCAGAGTCTGAGGTTTCCAGAGATACCAAATATGTCTGTGTTACAATTAAGTTCATGAGTGTAAAAATCATTTATAATCACTCGTGGAAGTCTGTTTTCTTTTATGCAATTATGCTCTATGGGTAGCCCTAGTAACATATGTATGGGTTGTTCCTAGTCGGCGTCCAGGGGGGAAAGAGTTAAGAAACAAGACAGAGATCCATATTAATTAGAGCTGTGGTCCTTTATAGTCATGTAAGGAGCATTGTGTAAATTTTCTGATGAGGGTCCCTCAAACACTTTTCTCCGTGGAGATGTTTTTGTTTTGTCTATAATGTTTCACAGTATGGCATTAAACCTTTCTGTCTTCATGGAGACCAAACCAGACCAAGTTACAGGTCAGATCTGTGGAGAGGCAACCCCGCTCACAGTCAGAATACCTGTTTTTCTAGGTATTATTGACCTATAAAACCACCTGTAAATTCATAAATGTAAAGCAGAGCAGTTTAATGTAGTAGATGGTGTCTTAGTTGACCAAAATTTGTATTATGTTGACCTGTTTTTTAAAATTATTATTATAAGAATTTTATATGCACAACAGTATAATAGAAAGAGAATGAGTGTTATCTGGATTTTTTTACATTTAAATACATAGTTTCCTACTTTTCTGTGCTGTGGGTAGTATTTTGAGTGTAGTTTTGGTCAGATCATAAATTATTCAGGTATATGAGAGCTTTTTCCACGGCTTCTTTTTAGTCAACTAATCGACCAGCATTTCTTGTCTTGAATTTGTTTAGTCAACCACAGCTCTAATAATAATCTGTCTTGTGTTTTTGAAGGTACTTGGCGCTGGTGAGTGCTCTGGCGTGTGGAGCAGACTGGGTGCTGATTCCAGAGATGCCTCCTGAAGACGGCTGGGAGGACAAGATGTGTCAAAAACTGTCTGCGGTAACAACATCGAGCTTTATAACAACTGGAAATTATTTATATTGTCTGTTTAATATGTATCTAACTCTGATTTTCTCCTCCGACATAGTAAACAATAAGCGTTATGTGATATACTGTATAAACCATAGGCACCAATTCCTTTTACATTTACTGAAAGTTAAAAGTTAATTATTTAGTTTACTCCAGTAACAGTCCTTAAGGTTGTATCAATCATTTAACTCAATAGATATTTTTAAAGAACACATATTATGGAAAATGTACTGTTTTTGAGCTTTCAGTCATGTTATATTGTTGTTCCCTCATCAAAAAGGACATGTGGAGTTGTATTTTTGCTTCATCCACGCTTGGTTTATGAATCTATTAATCCAAAGTTGTATTTACTGATCACTTAAAAATATCCATTTGCATTTTGCCAGGATTGTTACGTTGTAGATAAAACTCTGGACTTCTCCTATGCTAAGGTTCAAATGTATATTTTTAATGTCTAAATGCCAAATTGGAAACAGAAGTAAAGTTTTAAGTATACTTTCCAAATATATACATTATTATAAGTAAAAAGAAATATCCAAAGGTGGTGAAAAGCATGTTTAAAGAGGAATTAAAGCCACAACATTGCATAATATGTGTTCTTTAAATCTAAAATGTTAGTTGTTTCGCCTAGCCCCACCTAGGACTGATTAAACCGCACTGACAGAGAATCATAAATCTCTTTTTATTATAATATATTGCCTGTAATGTATTTATATGTATGATGTAAAAGTCCATATTGTCCTTATATTCAGACGCGCTCCAGGGGCACCAGGCTCAACATTATCATAGTGGCAGAGGGAGCCATTGACAGACATGGGAAACCTATTACCTCTAGTTTGTGAAGGAAGTGAGTACATCTGTGTCAAAGAGAAGGGGAAACCAGGAGCATGGAGGCCTCAGCCGAGGGAATTCAACTCGCAACCCAAGTGCTGTTTTATTTAGGGCTATGTTCACACTGCCAGATGTTAGTTTACGTCGTGAGATTTCTGTTACTATTTTTATCTTTTGGCGCGAGTTCACGGCGCTTTCACATCTTTGAAATCAAATCTTGCAGCTTTCCCATTGTTATTTTGCTCGAAGGTACACTGTGTAACTTTTTGGTCGGGGGGTACGTCACCTGCTTGTTTCCATGGATACGTCATTGCTCTGGCTGGATTGCTCCACAGTATGACATTAAACAGCTCTACCTTACATTTATTCAATTACAAGTGGTTTTATAGCTCAAAAATACCTAGAAAATCAACATTCTGACTGTGAACGGGGTCGCCTCTCCGCAGATCTGACCTGTAACTTGGTCTGGTTTGTTCTAGATAGATAGAAAGGTTTAATACCATACTGCGGAACATAACACCTCCATGGAAATAAGCATTTGACAGAAAGCTACAGCTGTGAACTTTTGACTGGACCAAAATAATAGTAGCCTTCCTGTTTTTGGTACAAGTCCCAGTCACTTTTCAAACAGGAAGTAGAACTTAGGTCAAACCTTCATTCGTTTCATGGCATATTTAGTGAGGCCAGTGAATACTACATCAACTTATCACTCAGTACAGTACATGACAGATGGAACAATACTTTTTGGGTATTTTTTCCTTGCAGTAGTGGGAAAAGTTTGGTTATTTTTCTATACTAAGAAGAGATTTGAGCTGTAGAGGGTTAAATTATTAACTTCTATGACTCATTATAGACACAAACTAACTACGTAAGTGCTGCATTCTGTTATTTATTTATTGCAGTTTGCGTTTTTTAACAATATTCTACATTCATTGACTTCAGTATTATTGTTTATCGTCTATATTTACTTCAGCTATACATCACATTTCAAAATTTGTTATCGTGACAGGCCTATATTTTTGTACATTCTTTTAAATTGCAGTGTTGAATTATACTTAAACACAAAAACACTGCACATAATGGCCAGGTTGTTGATGTTATTGTTAATTTGGTATTTTGGCTCTCAAGATGATCATTCGATTAGAAAGCAGAATGAGCCTCACGTGAGTCTCATGTGGGTTGCCAGATTCACTGCTAAAATCCAGCTGGTTTAAACCTAAAATCGCTCGCTTTAATCTGAATCCTCACAGCGAAAAAATCAGATGCTGTAGCTATTCATTAGGGATGTAACAATATCGAAATCTCTCTGTACGATATTATCACGATATGCATCTCACGGTACGATATTTATTGCGATATTTTGAAAAGGCTGATATATTTGTAGATGGGACATGTTTCTGCTTTTAAAATACCTTGACAAGATTTTGGTGTGAATTATTTCCATCATAATCCCAAGAATTCAAGTAAAAAACATATTTCTTCATGTTGTTTGCACTGAAATGAATCATGGGAAATGTAGTTCACAATGTTTATAAGCTGTTGCTGCTGTAAAACATTTAAGCAAAGGAACAGCTCAAGATATTATTCTGAGACTTTTGACGATACGATATCACGATATTTCGGTTATTGTTACATCCCTACTACCCATTAGTCAGTGCTAGTGCAGCTTCTGCAGCTCAGTGAGTCAATTCTGGAGGTTTTAAGGTTTCACAATAGCTCTGTCCATAAACTGAGGATGAGAAAAAACATATGTAGGTCCTCTAAAGGTGCATTGTGTAACTTTTCTGGTGGTGGTGAGTCTGTAAAATGCTTTTCTTCATGGAGATGTTAGGATTTTTTGTCTGTAAAGTTTCGCAGTATGGCATTAAACCTTTCTGTCTTCATGGAAACTGAACCAGCCCGAGTTACAGGTCAGATCCGTGAAGAGGCGACCCCGCTCACAGTCAGAATGTTGTTTTTCAAGGTATTTTTGCGCTATAAAACCACCTGTAACTGAATAAATGTAAAGTAAGAACAGTAAGAAACCAACCAAAAAGTGACATAGTGCACCTTTAAGGTAATAAAACAGTAATAGTACAGTCTACATGCTCATTAAACAACTATTTAATATTGTAGACACACTTGTTTTACTGAAGTGTGAACATAGCCTTAAAATCACAGTCATTTATCATATTAATAGTTTGTGTGGGATTAATCCAGCTCTGAAAAGTACACACTGCTCCTGCCAACGCTCCCAGTAGCAGCAGAATTAATTACAGACATTAAAAACATTTAGCGGTAAGACTTTATTAACAGCGCAATCTCCGGTCTCCAGGCGCCGTGCTCTTGAAAGCCCATGTCAACGCCAACGTCTAAGTTTTCTGTCATGTTTCTCTTTCCCCCCTTGGACTTTTGTAGAACCGAGCAGGAATGAAAAGACTCAATATCATTATAATAGCCGAGGGTGCGATTGACCAAAACAACAGACCCATAACTACTGATTATGTGAAGGATGTAAGTACAGAGGCGTTGTTGTATGCTCCCATTTTATTTTGAAAAACCAAGCTTGGACCTCCTGTTTACCACCTACCACCGCTGCCCCCTACTGGTGTGGCTGTTGAATCTTGTTGCTGTGTTTCTTGGAATGCACTTGTCAAAACACCCTGAGTAGTTTGTAAGTAAAAAAAAAAACAAAAAACACATTGCTTTCACCACTTCTGCTATACTAAACTCCACAATATATTTTTTTAAGAATATATATATGTAAGATTAAAGAGTTTAAATAAGAATAAAGGGATCACAATCTGCTACTAAAATGCTTGTAATGGCAGAGGTGGTTTTTCTTTGTAGTGGAGTAGTGCTTCAGTGTTGGGGCTAACATGACTGAAAAGTTAGAGAGGCTTGCTAGAGTGCTTTGCTGTTTCCCCTTTATCTCTGCTTTTGTGGGTTTTTGTCTCGTGTTCAATTTCATCTCAGCTCTTTTTATTTATTTATGTACTTTTTTTTTTTTTTTTTACACTGGTCATTTTGTGTTATAGACCCTTTAAAATGCTGTTCTCGTGTGAGTGTTCAAAATTTAGAAATAGAGGCAAAATGGAGGACAATAACACAGATTTTAGGGATTAAATGACATCAGATACACATTTGAACAAAAATAAGCAGCTATTTTGAATTTCCAAATGTTCGATTATCCATCCGTCTCCCTCTCGGATCTCGGATACGACGTCATGTTCCTACTTTAAGCGTTTCATTATGTTGTTATGTGTTCCTGACTTGGAGAAAAACGTGGACGCCGACCGGAAAGCTGTAATTGTTGTTGCTTATCTTCTGTTAGCAGCCCCCAGCACGTTTAGCAACGCCGGTTTAAAACAAGTCTTTGTTCAATTTTGGTCTCACCACAACACCGACCACCATCCCCACAGGCAGTAACATTACGAGCGACTGAAATTGTCATTTAAACCACCGAAGAGTCCAGACACAATGAAAAAAGTTCATATTTGTCTGGATGGGTTTTCTCCGGGCACTTTGGTTTCTCCCATCAACCCCAAAACATGCCACACAGGTCTCCAGGAAGAACAGTTGATAACAAAGGCCGAAATAAAATGTTACAATCAATCAATGAACCTGCCCAGGGACGACAGGTGGAAATGAGCACTGGAGCTACAACCTGGTACAATGCTGTAGGTTATTAAGTTTTTTTTTTCAGACCAAGAGTTTGTTTTCATACCTGACAGTTTCGACTGCTCACTAGCGCTCTTCTTCAGAGTGTTCACGTGACGTCGCTGTCACTGTCAGGTATGAAAACAAACTCTTGGTCTGGAAAAAGAACCTAATAACATAAATTATCGGAAGACCAAATGAACCTCATCGGGCTACAACCTCCTGTTATGGTTAATGTAGATTGTGCACTGTCCTTGTCTCATTAAATAAATAAGTTTTAAAACTGACACTGGGCACAGCCATCTTGGATTCTATTTCAGAATCCTTGCTTGGTGTCCTCCAAGCTCTTCCGAGTTGCGACATCAGAGGAGGGGAGTGTCAGTGCGTGTCGTTAGGCAAAGTCCTTGAACCTCCGAGTCGGACGGATAATCGAACGCACCATTAGTTTGCTTATCATCACAATGGATGGAAACTATGCAATTTCAAAACTCTAAAAAATATATTTGTGGTCAAGTATGTTTGTATATCTGTGAATAAAATTAACTGAGATCAGATAGAAATTTGAACGTTTGAATTTGAGCAAAAAAGCAAAAAAAAAAAAAAAAAAGCCATTTTGAATTCTCCAATGTCACTTAGCTTGCTTATCATTATAATGGAAACAATGCTATTTTAAAACTCAAATTTGTGTTTGAGCTTTACAAAAAATAATGTTTTGGAAAGTATTGAACATATATGGGAATAAGATTAAAAATAACATTATTGTGGGTCAACGTTTCTGGAAGTATTGTCCGTTAAAACAAAAAAGTTGTGGTTTTGGCTTCATCAAAAATGGCAAATATTGTAATCTCCAATTAAATTAAAAACGTAATTATAATAAATGAACGTAAAATACAACTGTAAATGTATTTAAACCATGATATCACTTTTATATCACTTTTATCTTATCTTTTTTTGTAATATTCTCTGGTTAATAATCCACATTTCTCGATTGAAATAACATTCATGTCCCACTTCACTCTTGTCTCCAGTTGCCTCCATGACAGAATTTGAACATCTTAACAAATTTTTAAAGGGTCTGTTGTTTTTCTTTGTATGGGCATGGATGTTTTGCTGCATTTGAACGTAATACAGAAACGTAACATAGATATAGATGTAATGCAGGTGTCTTTGTTTCTCGCCAGCTTGTCGTCAAGAACTTGGGTTTTGACACAAGAGTTACAATCTTAGGTCACGTGCAAAGAGGAGGAACGCCGTCTGCTTTCGACCGAATCCTGGTACGTAGATATTCATTTAAAAATGTATTAATCATTGTTTTTGTTTCATATTGTATGTTTTAGGGTAACATATAGTTTAAGGATGAAAAATTAATAATAACTAAGTGGTTCCAGCAGTTCCAGAACAACATTTCCCATTCATTTTTCTCCTAGGCGGTGTCCGAATTTCCACAATATTCCTGAGTTAGGGCACTATTTAGGGGTCACACAATTTTTAGGGGTGTCTGAATGTCCAGTGAGTGAAAAAGTAGTGCACTGAAAATTTCCCACAATGCACCTTTAAAAGTAGTCGTCATCGGTGGCCATTAGACCGGTCAATATAGATCACAACGCATTACGAGAGTCGAGAAAACAGTGTGTTTAACTGGACACAACACGACTGAATGAAAGCGCTGGTTTATGGCATTATAGATCCGTGATTCTGAATAAAACACTCTGATCTTAGCTCTAGCTGTTAGAAGAGCGATAATTTCCACATCTCGTACAAAAAAGCAAATAATCCAGTTTGTTTACATGAAATTCAGCTTGACAAAAACTCGTATGATTATTATTAGTCCATAAATACTCATGTGCCAGTCTGAGTTCAACATTATTTATTACAGAAATCAAGTTTTTTTCAAAGTTTAGCGGACTTTCTTTCACCTAGTCGCCAAAGTCACATGACCCGAATGAAGTGCGTGTCCGAATCGCTCTGTCAGTGAGTGCACTATATAATGCGCCAAAGAGTGTAGGACTATGTAGTGAATGAGGGGTTAGTGCAGGAGTGGGCAAACTACGGCCCGGAGACCATATGTGGCCCTTTAATCTTTTTAATCTGGCCCACCAAACTTGAATAATAATAATCATTTTCTTTGTTTTAAAAGTCAGACCGTGGGACTTGAAAGACAGATATTTTGTTGTAATGCTTTGTAATGATTTTCGATTATGGGATATTTTTTTTCACTTATGAGGTGGATTACAAAAAAAAACTCCATCCATCTGCTCCTGGTCCGACCCTTTTGTCAAATTTTAGAACCCATCGTGGCCCATGAGTAAAAAAGTTTGCCCACCCCTGGGTTAGTGGCTAAGCTGGACATTCAGACACAGTCATAGACTTTCAGAAAAAAAATGTTTTTACTATAAATTCGAATGCTTGCTCGGAAATAATTAGCTATGTGGTAAGCAATGACCACAAGGCATAGAATTTTATTTAAAAATCTGTTGTGGGCTTTATATGTTTTTTCGAAAAGTCTATGGAAAAAATGAAAATTTACTTCCGGAACCGGAGCGAGCGGTGAACTCCAGAGTTTATAAGGATGAGACAGGATTTTGTGCCACAAGCCACACTGCCACAAAACTGAGCACATGTGGAAAATGACCTCATGAGAGCTTGTGTTTACATTTGGATTAGACAAAAAAAAAGTTAAGTGCTGGTGAGTTATACCTCCTGGAGAGCTGTAGTTACAAACCACAGCACCGTAATGACGACAAAAGTATTAAATAGAAGAAATAAAAAATAGTTAGGCCAAATTTGTGAACTGGTTTGGATCAAAATCTTGCCGTATCTCGTGTCTTGTGGGAATTATATCTCGTCCCACCACTAATAGTTTATGTACCGTACTGTAGCATCCCTTCCAAATACTCCTAATGCAAATACTGCAACTGTAGGACAAGATTTATCTAAAGCTGCATTATGTAACTTTTCTGGTGGAGGGTCGGCCATCTGCCTGTTCCCAGTCGAGAAATTGTCCTGCCTGTGCAACTGTTCCTGCCACCTGTTTGTCTCCATGGAGATCTCACTGACCCGAATGTTCCACCACATGGCATTAAACCAGGTGATACGCCCCCGGGCAAGAAACACGTCAGATCTTTTTAGAGGTGACCCTGTTTATTGTGGAACGTTCGAACTAAGTGACATCTCCATGGAGACAAACAGGTGGCAGGAAAAGTTGCATAGTGCGCCTTTAATGGACAAATACTAAAATATTGCCAGTACTTCATAGTAATAAAGATGTAATTAACAGCTTGCATGTATTCCTTAAATTTGTGCCTTACCTTTTTGAGATACTGTGGTTAAAGGGCCCATGTCTATTATCTGAGCTATGTTACAATGTTTCCTCATCACAAACAGACCTGGAGTTGTGTTTTGTTTCATTCATACATGTTTAACTCACAAACCTGCATATTTAGGCTAAAGGCTGCCACACATTACAGGAGAATTTGCCCAATTTTGGCTGTGATTTGCTTCTCCTTGAGTTTGGGGAGGCGTGACCCAACTTTGTGTCTTCGTGTGCGATTTTGAAGCCGCTGCTCCTCGTGTGTTGTGTCAGTGTGACTCTGAGCTGCTCTGACAGATCATAACCACTAAACATCGGCAACGCTACAGTGACAGGCAATAATACTGAGCGTCAGGGGCAGAGGAGGACACAGAGACGCAAAACACAAACTCAGGAAATAGCGAAAATAATTACTACTCACGTCTCGAAAAGTGGTAAATATAAACAGCAGCATCTCATCCACATTATCCATAGAAATTATCCTCTGCAAATAATGACACCCATTCCACAAAACAGCGCAATTAATCCAGTTTGAAGCGTTCGTTAAAAGTAAAAAGGCCAGAGTAGTTCCTCACCTGTGTTTGTTTACATCCACACAGAGCACGATTAGCGATAGTGTCTCTACTTCCTGTGGACTTTATCTTCAACCTTTTATGCTTTAAAAATCACTTATCTGAAGTATTGAACATTTCATTAATAGTAATAACACAGTTTTGACTTGTATCTAAGCTGCAGTCTTTGCGATCGGAGATTTTAAGTCTCATAAGATTTTTCGCATGTCTGTGGTGTGCGTTTAAAAATAGTTTAAGACCGAAAAACCCTGTCGTGTGTGGCGGCCTTTAGTTCTTCTCCCAGACAGAAAACACTCTGTTCCACCTTGTGATGTAATGTAATAATAAAAGAAGTGCTCCGAAATGTTTTTAAATACACCTTCACTAGAATAATTTGGATAATTTCAGCTCTGGAATTGCCAGTCTCTACTAAGCAAAAGGTTAAAGGTAGCTGTTAACTTGAAAACTACCGTGTTATGAGGTGAAACAGAGCATTTTGAGCATTTGGAGATGTAGACAGACTAATAATAAATGATTACTCAAATGTGGGAATGAAACAAAACACAACTCCAGGTCTGTTTTTGATGAGGTAACAACATTATAACATGGTTTAAATCTCACAAGAGTCAATTTTGCACAATATCGGACCTTTAAGTTATGCATGGATCAGTGTATTTGGTAGAATCTGGCACAATCTACCGCTGACCCCAGTAACCTTTTGCCCTTTCAGCGACAAAGTGCTGTTCTCAAATACCAAGCCTCCATTTGTGCACAAAACACTGCGATTAGAGAGATCCACTGTGTAAGGTGGTTATGTAACAGAGTTTGTGGATTTATTTCTAAAGCATCACGAAATCACGAAATCTGCCGTGTTGGATCGTGTTCTTTTATATTACACGCACATAATTCAGACGTTCGTATACGGCGAGGTGAAATATGGGAGTTCTGGAGCCCGAGGCAAAACACAGAGAAGAAAGTCGTTGCCTGAAGCCATATTTCCTTTTATACACTGAGTACATCACTGCCCTGTTCAAAGAAGTGAAGTTGGACGTTAAAATCACTCTACAGCAATGTACATAATTTACAATGTATTAAAGCCTCAGTGGATCAGAGTTTAAAGGTGCATTGCGTAACTTTTCTGGTGGAGGGTTCGTCAAATTTCCTTCATGGAGATTATTTATTTATTATTTATTAGTTATTGCTTTGTCTGGAATGTTTCACCGTGTGGGATTAAACCTTTCTATCTTTATGAAGCCCAAATCAGACCAAGTTACAGGTTAGATCTGTTTTTCTGTGTATTTTTGAGAAATAAAACCACTTGCAATTGAATAAATGTGAGGTAGAGCTGTTTAATGTCACACTGTGGAACATTCAAGACAAAGCAATAACATCTCCATGAAGAAAATCTGACGGACTCTCCACCAGAAAAGTTACACAATGCACATTTTAACTGTCATTTATCTTTACCACTGACACTTTTAGTTACATAGTGAACCTGTAAAGTTTTAATGCTTCAATAATAACCAAAATGTACCATTATTTTTGTCAGTTTGGATATCAGTTTAATCAATATTTGAGAATATGCAACAATTTTACATGTTGATCGTTGTTAAAAAAAAGTTGATACTGAAATATCGATCAATAAAACTAGTAAATTCACACAAGGACATTTGAACTGCCAAGAATAGTTTTAGAGTGATCAATATCAGAGCTAGTTTATGCCCAAATGATAACAATAAAGCAGCTGTACGTGATTTTTACTGTCTTCAAAACGTGAAAAACAGAACTAGTTTGTTTTTCATGGATTGCAATGGTTCAAAGTTATTCCTCACTTACTTTATCCATTCAGAGCATCCTAATTATTCACTGAGATGAGTTTTGAGTGCTTTTCACAACTCTCAGAGACCAAAGTGGAGTTTTGCCATCACTAACAACAACTAGCATGCAAACAGCACGCTTCCTGATTTCTAATTATATGCAGACAGCACTCAGCAGACCTCAAAAGCTGCTTATCCAATATATGTGCACTAGGACAAGACAAAGTCTGCTGATACATGACCAAACAATCTGTTCCAGGGCCTTTTAAAAGCCTGTATTGATCTTTTTGCAGTATTGATGTTGTTCGTCTGTTGTTGTTTCAGGCCAGTCGAATGGGGGTGGAGGCGGTTCTTGCTCTGCTGGAGACCACAGCCAACACTCCGGCCTGTGTGGTGTCTCTGTCGGGGAACCAGTCTGTGCGCCTGCCTCTCATGGAGTGTGTGCAGATGGTACGGCTCAAACGCTAAACTCTAAACTAGGGATGTTCAAACTTTTTCACAGAGGGGTTGCATACTGACACATATTTTAAACGGAGGGCGACAAACGGTGGTCACTACATCGAGTCTTTCAGAACGGTGTATTTAACATAGTTTTGAGAGAGCTACTGTATCTTTAATACGGCTTAAAACACAAATTTATACTTAGACTTAGACAAAATTTAGTGACCCACAAGGACACACACACCGTACTAAGACATACAAAGACTAAAACATATGAATGGTAATAATAAAATGAAAATAAGTAGCAAAAAAAAAGTAGAAAGAAACAAGAAATTTGAGCTCTGTATCATAATGCAACAAGAGGTTATTGAGGTCATAGACGTTAAACTACTTAAATTTACTGTAAAAATTACTGCTTATTATCATTTGGAACATCTCAGCATGAAGCTTGAGGACCAACAAAATTTAGTTTGAGGGCCGCATTTGGTCCCCAGGCCATAGTTTGGACACCCCTGCACTAAACTATCAAAAGACTTGCATTGTATTATTAGACTCTATTATTTTTTTTTATTATTATTTTTTAAACAGAAATTTCCCACATCTATCATTAAATTATTAAAGTTAGTTAGTTTATTTATTTAATGAGACAGGGACAGTGCACAATATACATTAAATTTAACAGGAGAGATGAATTGTACCAGGTTGTAGCTAATTTCCACCTGAAGTCTCTGGGTAGAACATCTCTATGTCGACATTATTCTTTTGCGTATTTAGTCACTAACAACAATTATTTTTAATTTTCTGCATTGTAAATTGAAACTGCAATATTAATCTAAAATGGCTTAATAATAGAAATGCACCCATTGACTTCCTATTCAAAACTTACATTTCATAAATGTTGATTTTATGTAATATGTCCACTTCAAAAAATAAATAAAAATTCTTAGTGCCGTGAAATAAGCTTAGAAACTAAAGCAACTACAAGAACCATAATCCTTTGCACCGTTTCAGTTTAACCAACGATTACTGCTATTTAAAGCTGCACTGTGCAACTTTTCTGGAGATGGTCTGCAACCTATTTGTCTCCATGGAGATGTTAATGCTTTGGTTTAAATTGTCCACAGTATGGCATTAAACTCATCTGTCTTAGTGTTTTTTTTTATTGCTGAAAAATACATTAAAAAACATAAACTCTAAACTGTAATTTGTCTTGCAAGTGTCCATGGAGATTCTTATGTTTACTGTCATACTGTGGAACATTCTAGATGACAGATACAGTTATTTACATCACTTTTAACACCTTTTAGTCTTATATTTCTTATTTTCTATTTAACTATGACAATGCGCTGGAGGTGATTTAGAGAAAATGTCAACATAGATCGATCTATTATACTATTCTGTGAGATATTTTTAGCATCCACAGTATTTACAAATCAAAGAATGATCCGGTATTTAAACAGTAGTGGATTCAGAGTAAATCATAAGCTAGAATACTGTTGACCTTCCTCACAGACCGTTGCGCGTGGAGTGGTTCTAATGTCCACGAGAGCTTTTTTTACTCAGACGAGAGTTAATGATTATTTAAATGTTTGGCATCGGTGGCTCTTGGCTGCACTCTGAGGTAATGTTAACTCATCAGAACAAGGCCGTGGTAGCAATTCTGGCTTTAATTGTATTTATTTATTAGGTCCAAAAGGTTATCGCATAATTTAGAAGTGAATATATAACTTCAAGTCCCAATTAACTCAAGGTCCAAAATTGTTGAGAGCTTTAAACCACGTTAGAATGTTGTTATGTCATCAAAAGCCGACCTCGAGTTGTGTTTTGTTTCATTCATGTTTGAGTAATCCTTTTTTATTAGTCTGTCTACGTCTCCAAAGCCCAAAATGCTCTGCTCGACCTTGTGATGTCAAGTTAACAGCTCCTTTTACCTTCTGTTCGGTAGAGATTGACATTTCCTGAGCTGAAATTATCCAAATGATTCTACTGAAGGTGTGTGGAGTTTAAAAACACAGTGGAGCCCTTACTGTATTACCACAGACGTCACAAGGTCGAACAAAGTGTTTTTAGTTTAAGAGAAGCCTAAATATGCAGAGTTTGTGTGTTTAAATATGTGTGAATGAAACAAAACACAACTCCAGGTCTGTTTGTGATGAGGAAACAACATTATTTTTTTGTATTTATTCAATATTTTATCAGGTAAGTCAATTAAAAACACCTTCTCATAAACAGAACACACTCACACATATTTTATAAACAAAGGATCTCCCTGAACAAAAACAATGTGGTGTACCCGCCCCCAAAAAATTTACACAATGCACCTTTAACTGGTCGTACTATCAGGCAGGAGGGTCATTCCAGTGAACAAAAAAATAAATAAAAAATCCAAATGAATCAGTTTTTCAGATATTCACTGGGTCAGAAAATGTCCAAAATGGAAACACAGTTTTAGCCATACACCATTGTACAACTATAATATAAAACAGTGAATAGAGCAGGGGTGTCAAACTCATTTTGGTCCGGGGGCCGTATCCAACCTACTTTCATCCTAAAGGGGCCGGATCAGAAAACTCATGGCATATATACCCCAAAAATAACAATAAGTTCAAATATCTATCATATCTATAATCTATTACAGAAATCTTTTTTAATTGATGAACTCTTTCTTTTACAAAATATTATAATATTATGAGAAAAAAATGCAATTTCAACACAATGTTTTAACATGAACTTGTATGCAAATAGGAATATGTCAATTTTTCTTGGAAAATCCTGCACTTGGCTCCACTTTTCTATTTTGGACATTTTGTTGATGAGGGTGTCACGTTCAACAGTCAAAACGATCGTCCTTTAAGAGCGTTTGGAAAGAGACAAGTCTTCATTTGTGCTGCTCTGGTGGGAGGGGCCACGTACAGAGGCACTGGAGACGCTATTCTGCTAAGCGGAACAGAAAATTACCAATATTTTAATAGAAAATATGATTAAAATATTTTACTCGAAAATCAGCCGAGGGCCAGATTAAAGGTCTTATGTTTGACACCTGTGGAATAGAGACAGAAACATTTGCAGATTAAAGGTATAAAAGTGTTAAAAGCATGTGCAGTGACCCTGTAAAATACTCTGGATGGAGTTTTTAAAAGTTGACAGAGGTAAAAACTAATTAAGTTTTAAAGTATGTTAAAATAAGATAAGATAAGTCTTTGTCTTGGGACAGGGGATCACATGCTTTATCACAAAGACAGGACAACACAACAACAAAAAGCACCAAACAAACACCACCATAGAACATAAATAAGAGAATGACCACGAGTGATGCACCAACAGGACCTTCAAGTCACTCTTTACAGACAAGCCCTTTGTGTTGAAGGTGTTTCCAGTCACTTGGTGCAGAGAACTGAAATGAGGAGCGGCCCAAAGCTGTGCAGGCTTTAGGATTATAACATAAATCAGAAAACAGCGTAAAATGCACTCTTTAAACACACATTTTCATTACATATTGCCTTGTTACTGCAGCTAACATAGTTATTTTTCCTGTTGCAACTAATCAGTAGTTTGTGGTAGAAGTGGCAAACCGGTATGTAGTATTAATATTCATCAATTTACTTTGGGATAAATAAAATATTATCTGTCTACTGTATCTATTTATCTATCTATCTAGTTATAATGTTATTTTTTTACTTGTTTTTTGTCAGACTCAAGCTGTGCAAAAGGCGATGGACGAGAAACGCTTTGAGGACGCGGTGAAGCTTCGAGGCAGGTGAGACGAACGACTGATCCTGGTTCCTTTTTTGTATTTAGTATCTTTAAAATGTCAAATGCTTTTCTTCATGAAGATGTTATTGCTTTGTCTGGAGTGTTTCACAGTATGGCATTAAACCTTTTTTATCTTCATGGAGACCAAACCAGACCAAGTTACAAGTCAGATCTGAGGAGAGACGACTCCGCTCGCAGTCAGAATCCCTGTTTTTCTAAGTATTTTTGAGCAATAAAACCACCTGTAATTTAATAAATGTAAGGTGGAGCTGTCCAATGTCATACTGTGGAAGATTTCAAGAAGAGCAATAACAAACACATATAATAGAAACAAGTAGGTGAAGGACCCCAAGCAAAAAGTTACATCGTGCCCCTTTAAGTTTAACATAACTGAATATTATTTGAGATTTGAGAACACAATACCAACCTCTGTTAGTGTTTCAGAAAGAGCTACACTACATCCTTAGGCTCCATTTGGGCCATTGGGTTCAGTCGGTCTAACAATGCGATAATGTGCTGTAAGAAAATAAGCCTGATATTACTGGGAAGTTGGATCTGGATCAAATAATGCTGAGCTTGCAACAACGAAAACATATCACGTGGATTTATTGAACCCCTGGGAACTTCCTCTCGTTGAAATGCAACGCTGTTATACTTAATCGTCCAATACGTCTGGGTTTCAGTTGACGTGACAGCAGTCGATAAGTCAGATCTGGGCCAAATACAGCTCTTTGTTTGACTCTGACCGGCCTCTTTAAGCTCATTTGGAATTACAAAATAAACACTTTTTATAATTTTACCTCCTGCATGTACTAAAGCTGCATTGCTTTTATTTTAGAGGCGTATTTTATGACATTTTTTGTAAGGCAACCTCACTTTTTCATTGCTTAGTCATAACATAAACTCTTACCAGTCTTACCAGCTCGTCAAAACAATGACATTTACAGCTTTTTATAAAGAAATACAATTATTACAATATTATACAGAATTGAGTTAAGCATTTTGGCTCGGCTGTCCACAATATTTTCTGGTATAAATAATTGCCCACCCCTGCTGTAGGCCAGTAATATTTAATACAGATGGGGGCAGTTAAAATGAACATTGTTAAAAGGCACATTTTTATTGTATTGATACTTTGCAGTGACAACATGCTGGAGGAGTTCTGCACCTCTACTGGCAGAATGTTCAGCAGTTACCATGGTGACACAAAAAAGTGCTAAAATAGTCTGAAAACTCAAGGGAAAATACAAAATGGATTTAAACAACACACATTTTCAGGAGCCTGTGATCAATACGAGCGTCCTGTTTAGATTTTTAGCAGAAATAAATATATGTAGGAGTGTAACGACATCCAAGTCTCACGACACGATATCGTCACGGTATGAACCTCATTTATTGTGATATCGTGGGAAAGCTCACGATATGGTGGGGAGGCTCATGATCAGGGATGTAACAATATCCAAATCTCTTGGTACGATATTTTCACGATATACATCTCACGGTACGATATTTGTTGCAATATTTTGTTAATATGCCACTTTTTCCTCTTAAAATGCCTTAAAATGCCAAGACTTAATCCAAAGAACTAAGACTTAAAAGTGCTTCGAACTGTTTTTTCTTCTTGTAGTCTGCACTGAAATGGAGCAAAGGACCATGGTCTATGTAGTTCCCTCTGTCTTTTTGCTGCACCATAACTCTTCATTTAAGCAAAGAGACTTTTAATTCAATATATTGTGATGGTTCCCGATATTATTGTGAGAACTTTGACAATACGATACAACGATATTTCATTTTTTGTTACATCCCTATCAACTAATTCATTGTATTTCCAGTGAAATCAGTTTTTCTTGAGTTTTCAGACTTTTTTGACAGGGCAAATGTTTGCAGTGTGTCTCTATGGTAACTGCTGAACATTCCACCATAGAGATACATGTAGAACAACGCCAACATGATGTCAACGCAAAGGATCAATAGCACCAAGTTCTAGGGTCTGGCCACTGTGAGGAATAATCACGTTCTGCATTTGTGAATTTCCGTTTGTGACATTTGTTGGTACAAATAGCAACAATAATAATGTTCTTTAAAACCGTGTGTTTTCAGGAGTTTTGAGAACAACTTGAGGACGTACAAACTGCTGGCTCATCGCAAACCCGAGTCGGAGCTGCCGGTGGTGAGTGTGACCTTACCTGTCCCTCTGCCTCCTCCTGTAACACTAAACAAAAACAAACAACTTTAAAACCTGTTTGAACTCGCAACAAGTCCTCCCCCTGACTCCCTCGCGCTCTGTGCATGTGGGCGTTAACTCCAAAAATACAACAATGCTCTAGTTTGAAGGCAAAAGTAGGACAAAAGTACAATAGATAAAGTACAATAAGTAGATAATATTGCAAAAATTACAATACAAATAATATTAAAACTGCAGATAAATACATTTTGTTATTATTTTTAGGAAGGTTAATTCATGTTTTTTTACTTAAACTTAAACAATATACTGGATTTAAAAGCTAAAAGTTGGTATGCTCTAATTTTAAGGCGCTGTACCTGATTTTTATGGTCTTAAAAACACAGGAAAAACAGAATAAATGTATTTTAAACCGTTAAAAAGTTATTCCTCACTTACATTATTCATTCAGAGCATCCTAATTATTCTCGATGATGAGTTTATAATAAGTGCTTTTCACAACTTTAAGAGTCCAGAGTAAAGTTTTTTCCATCATTGTAAAGCAAACAATGACTGGCATGCTAACAGTGCACTTCCTGCTTCACACTTAGGTGCAGATAGTACTTATTTTGACCTCAAGAACTGCTTAGACATTATCGCTGTACTGGGGTGAAACATATTTTTTCTCAAATTCATTGGGGAAAATTGTGCAAAATGCGTTGAATTATTTAGTGTTTCGTTTTTTGTTTTTTTTTAAATCTGCCTGCTCACGATGACTCAGCCTCTGCAGCCCGGGAGACAGACTGAGGAGATCTTAAAATAAACCGCTGCCAGTTGCTGTAAAATTGAGGATTAAATCGATCAAAGGTCCTATATTACATGAAATGGATCCTCGTGAGCTTTTAGTCTTTATAATTTAATAAGTATAATGTTGTTACCTCATCAAAAGCCTACCTGGAGTTGTGTTTTGTTTTATTCACTCATGTTTGAGTAATTCTTATTTATTAGTCTGTGCACAGCTCCCCCTTGTGATGTCATGAAGCGGTAGTTTTCAAGTTAACATTATTAACATTATTAGAAAACAACATTATGACACAGATCAGAAAATAGAGTAATATGGGCCCTTTAATAGCCTTTTCATAATAACGATCAGCACTTTGTAATAGCCTAACTCTTCTGTCGTTCTACCTTCTATCATCCTATCATTTAAATTGTTGAATTGTCGAATGCACATTGTACTTTCTTGTTCTCTGTTGACTCATTAATTATTGGCAGTAGCAGCACTTCAGTTACATATGTTAATACTAAATTTAAAGATGCATTGCACAACTTTTCTAGTGGAGAGTCCATCACCTGCTTGTCTCCATGGAGATGTTATTGCTTCGCCTGGAATGTTCCATGGCGTGACATTAAACACATCTATCTAGCATTTATTCATCACGGGCTGGGTATCATTAAGAAGTTGCTGACACGATACATATCTCGATACAGTGCATTTTTGATTCGATACGATTTATTTCAAATCGATTTGATACGGTTCAATATAAAATAAATGCTATATCATGACTGTGACACTAAAAGTCTTTGTTATACCACTTCTTCTGCAAAGTTCATATGAAACACAAACATTTTAATGGTCAAAACGGTGAAAATGTGTCGCATAAAAGAGTTTCCTTCCACTAAACAAACAACAAAACTGTAGCACTGTAACAAAATAATTTAGTAAAATATACCAAAAAATACTCTTGGTGATATATTGATACAGCAGCTCACGATATTGATACTGTATCATTTTTTATTTTTTTAAATTTTTTTATGCATTTATTTTGGGCAAGTAAAGATTTACATTTATATACAATGGAACATATGACATAAGTGAAATCATAATAGAAATGAAAATAACAACAACTACTAATAACTATTATTATTACTATTTTGCCCAAAAAGGAGTGGGAAGAAGAAACTTATTTAATCCCACCCCTACTCTTCATAATCTAACACAATGATCTTATTTTGCGTTTTTCAGACATTTTGAATTAAACTATATAAACTATTTACAAGTGCAGACAAGAGTCACTGTTATAGCTTGGTAGTATAACATAAGTGCACCAACAATGGTAAAGTTAAGGAAACAGACAATGGTAAGAAACAACAAATACAAGTAATGTAATGGCAGCACATACCAGCAATGGTAAGAACGTTACGTTAACGATACAATAGATCAATATATTGATATTTTTACACACCTCTAGTGCTTCTTTTGCTCCAAAATACAATAATTCTCTCTGTGAATATGGTTGCCTCTCCACAGATATGACCTGTAATGTAGCCTTTAGTTGTCTCCCTTGACATCATGGAACATTCTAGACAAAGCAATAACATCTCCACGAAGTCAAGCAGCCAGTGACGGACCCACCCATCCACCAGAAAAGCTCCGCAATACACCTTTATTGTAGGTCATATGCAATTTTCTACAGTCTCATTAAGACACTGGGTGCACTGGTGTTGAGAAAGTCTAACAGAGAGATTAGTGCGTTTCTGTGATGCCCTCAGTGACCGTTTTGTTGCCATTTTTCTTTGGTTATAATATTCCTGGGGAAGTTAACAGTCACTAAATGAACAGTTTGTTGTGTAGCTCCATGAGTTGAGTCACTGCGAGTCTCTTTCACAGTTTGGCCTGGACTGGAGCTCTGCCTGGAGAAGTGTTGAAAAACCCTTGCTCTTTTCATCACTATAATGCTGCTTTCATTTTGGGCACACAGTACTCATGACAGGCCTGGAGATGTGTGATACAGCAACACTTACCGGTAGATAATATTACAAAATAATCTTTAAATAAACTACAAAAAGCCCATATTACCTAACCCATTTTAGAGCTACTGTATTATACTGGAATTATTATTTGCTAGAGAGTGATATCGGCCAATATAAAAAATTTAATCCTAGATAAATGTATTTTGTTATTATTTTGACAAATGGGAAACATTAATTTGTGATCTTTACTTCATCTTAAAGGTGCACTGTGTAACTTTTCTAGGGAATCAATCCATCACCTGCTTGTTTCCATGGAGATTTTACTGTTTGTTTTTTTTGTTAATAAACTTCGTAATAGCGATGGAGACAGCTTAATGGTCAGATCTATGGACAAGCAAGGCTACGCATGGTAAGAATTCATGTTTTTAAGGTATTTTTAAGCTATAAATTCAGTTGTAAGTGAGGAAATGTGAAGCAGATATGTGTAATGCCCTACTGTGGAACATTCCAAGCAAAGAAATAACATCTCCATGGAGAAGTTACACAGTGCACTTTTAAGATTTGTGGACCTTGAGATAAAATGCTGTACAAAATCTATCAAAATCACTACAATATCCCTAATTGCAACATTATTTCTATGCATTTACTGTTTGTTTTTTTTGAGACAGATGCAAAAAAAAAAAAAAAAAAAAAGCAAAAAACAACAAAAACTAAACAGAAAAAAAAATAATAGTCATGCAGTATGGAAGTGACACCGTATGTAACATGTAGTATTTCACCTGTGTGACTGTACACTGTAATGAAATACACGCTTTACGATAATCAATGATGAACCTATTTAAATTGATCTGAGATGCTAATTCTTCGTCCCCTGTGCATTTCTAGCCTTTTATGATTCTAATAAGCGTCTGTAGATTGCTCATAGGAACAGATGCAATTACCCACCCCTCCAAAACGCCGTAATGTGATTTCTGCTGTAAAATGAAGTGAGGCTTGTCTCCGAGGTCTGGTTTTGTCTCTGGTGATTGGCTGTGACAGTTCAGTTGGAGCAGGCGTTGTTTTGTTTCACATCACGCGGGGACGACGTGTTCTGCCTTGGGCCCTGTCAGCTCAGTCTGTATAAGAATTAGTGAATTTGACATCTAGAGTTTTTTTTTTTTTTCTTGTTGTTGTTTTTAATACTTGAATTTTTGTGTAATTTGATCTAATTAGTTTCCACAGGACAAAGGGTGCCACAGTGATGCATACAATAAAGACATATTCCTCTTTTTACCACTTTAAGTGTAAGTAGTGGAGTGCAAAAATATTGAAATATCGATATATCGTATAATTAAATGTGATAATACAATAAAGTATAAAATATAGAAAACATTCTTTTTTTTTTATTCTTTTTTTTCTTTTTTAGTGTTGTATGAACAGACAAATACAATACAACCTGCGGGTGTGCCTTGATGTCCACAAAGGATGTATTAATTAAAAGAAAAAAAATATATATATATAATAATAATGAACAATAGTTTTTACAGCCACTTACAAGAAAAACAAAGTAATGGGTCAAACAAAGTCCGATTTCACAGTATTTATATAATCAATCCACCGTTTCCATTTGCTTTCAAATTTAAAATATAGAAACAATTCTATAAAAAAATAAAAAAAAGTGCATTAATTCGGAATTATGTTTTTAACTGTTCAACTGTAACTATACTTATTAGGGCTGAGTATCATTAAGAAGTTGCTGATACGATATATATCTCGATTCAGTGAGCTTTCGATTCGATACGATATTTCAAATTGATTTGATAAGCTTCAATAAAAATAAAGGTAAATCGTGACTGTGATACTAAAAGTCTTTGTTAAACCACTTCTTGTGCAAAGTTCACATGAAACACAAACATTTTAATCCTCAAAACTGTGAAAATATCAAATGTGTCACATGCACCGCAAAAAAATAAAACCTATCCAAGTTAAGATGACTTGAATTAAGAAGGTTTTATGATGATTTGAGTAACTTTCACTTGACAAATTATCTATCAGCGGAGTAAGATTTTTTGTACTTAAAATATGAAATGATATCATATCGTCAAAAGTCTCACAATAATATCGTGTATCGCTATCATAATATATCGAATTACAAGTTTCTTTGCTTAAATGCATGGGAACTACATATCCCATGATTCATTTCAGCGCAAACATGAAGATATATGTTTTTTACGTGAATTCTTGGGGTTATGAGGGAAATAATTCACACCAAAATCTTGTCAAGGTATTTTAAAAGCGTAAACATGTCCTATCTACAATTACATTAACCTCTCCAAAAATATCGCAATAAATATCGTACCGTGAGATACAATATCGTGATAATATCGTACCGAGAGATTTGGATATTGTTACATCCCTACTTGCTACACTTAAAATATGGAAAACAACAAGTCTTTGCCGTTAAAATAAGAAATTAAATCAAATGTTGCTTGAATTAAGAAAAACACACTACTCAAATAAAGTGAAAATGTTCTTAATTTAAGTCAGTTTAACTAACGTAGATGTTACTTTTTGCAGTGTGAACGAGTTTCCTTTCTCTAAACAAGCAACAAAACTGCAGCGCTGTAACAAAATAATTTAGTCAAATACACCAAAAAAATACTCTTGGCGATATATATTGATAAAGCAGCCCACGATATATCGATATTTCAATATTTTTGCACACCACTAGTTCTTATTAATTGCACTTACGTCTTTTTAAGGTGGTAAAAGAGGAATATGTCTTTGTTGAAACTAATTAGACCAAAATGTGTAGTGAAAATGAGCCGTGCCTCTGAGGATAAACATGTCAAACTCGCAGGACTGATGTACAGAGACAGACACTCATGTTCAGGCCTGCAGCGTTTGGTAATGGTCTTTGTCTCTCTGCTGCGGGAGCTTCACACTGATCTGACACAGAGAATCGATTCATCCCCACAGAGAGAAATCAAACTGTGTACACTCTGAGTTTGTGTTTACTGGACCTGAGATAAATTGGACTAAATCTAAAAATATCTATTGATCACCGCAGTGCCATCACCTACTACACACTGTAATCCACAAATGCCATTACCTATTCCTGGGTTTCACAAGCAGTTCTTTTCTGATTTGAAGAACTTTGTGAGGACTCGGTGAGGATCTTTCCCCATTCAAAATCCATAGCTTGAAACACATGAATTTAAGCTATGCAGATGACACGTTTTTCGACATTATATACTGGAAGTGTCAAGAAAATGGCAATTAATTCTCAGTGTTGGGAGTAATGTGCTATAAAAGTAACAAATTGCTGTAATGCATTGCTTTTTGCTGTAACGCAATAATGTCACGGCATTACAGGGAAAAAAATAGTAATATTTTACTCAGTACAAATGTCAGTAACGTGTGTCACAATGCTTTTTTAACCTGGATTGAAGTGGTGGGTTTTTCTTCATACAAATTCGCTAAAATTATTGTGATATCAGCAGCGATGAAATGCCAGAGACGCGCCCATGTAGACCGTCGGGTGACCACGAGCGAAAGAACCGGCGCAGAACTCCACACTCCACAGCGCTAACCACAGCTGACACACCCGATCACGCCTTGCAGACACCCTGTTCCACAGACTCAGGGTTCTCTCAGGGGCAGTCCTAGATTCCAAGTTGTAGTCCAAGATTAGTCCTGGTTTAGTCCTGATTTAGTCCTGGTTCAGTCTGGGTTCAGCTCTGATTCAGTTTTGGTTTAGTCCTGGTTCAGTCCATATACAGCACAAAAGTTCAGCATCTTCACAGTTATTTTGGTGAGAGTAATGCAATAGTCATGTAATGTTTTACATTTTAAATGCAGTAATATTGTAATGTACGAATTACTTTGAAATGACAGTAACACATTACAGTTTTAAAGTAACTTGTCCAACAGTGATTATAACATACAACATATAAGAGAAAAGACTGAATTATGCTTAAATAATGTTTATTGTTTATTGTTTATTGAGTTGAGGAGCCTAACTCGTGATGGTGAAGGCTCTACTCAGAGCAGAGACGAAGCGGGACAAGGCTGACTTTGGTCGGTTTTGAAAGGCCTTGATCTCCACGTTGAGACATTTTACAACGTCTGATTCAAACTCTGCATTGTCAGGGCTGCATGCTGCCTCCAGGAGATTGGCAGATGATCCATAATCTTTTTCTAGATGTCTAGCCGCCCCTTTGCCAATTCTCATGCGTTTGTTGTCGCTGATGTTGGCATCTGGACCCAGGATAAGCTGGTTCTTGATCTTGGTGTCCAGTCTGTTGGTGATGTTGTGGCATGCATCTCGACTGTAGACTTTGTTCTTCTGCAGTATCTTCTTAACTAAAGCATGAGTCAGGCTGCAGGACACGGTGGTTCCAAACTGAAGCACAGGTGAACTGCTGCTTTCATCTGGAGAAACTGTCTCTGGTTGACTTGGTGTCTCTCCTTCACTGATGGTGCTTGGTTCAACAGGAGAGGAGATGGGCTCAAGTCTGGTCAGTTCAATCACAACAGTGAATATTTTTGTTTTTTTTGATCTGAGTCTCTGGTGGATTCACCTGTAGCTCAGTTTGGACACCATTTGTTGACGTCTCCAATGTCGTATCATCTGGAACCACTGGTGTCTCCACATCAACATCAAGTACCTCTGGTGTTTCTATCTCGGTAACAGCTGCTACCTCTAGTGGCTCAGTGTCAGAAACCTCAGGTCTGTCCTGCATTTCAGGTGTGAGCTCCTGGATAACAGGATCCACAGGCTCTTGTTGTGACAATGAGCACACTGGTGCCAACTCTGATGGGGTCAGACTCTCCAAATCTCCCATCGCAGACAGCATCGGGAGTTCTTGTGGTACATCGTCACTAATGGAGAGATCCACCACAGTAACATGTGTTTCCAAGAATTTCATCTCCTCTGTGTTGTCTGGTACTGGCCGTGTCTCCACGTCGCTAACATCAATTATCTCTGGTGTCTCCACGTTGGTAACATCTGTTACCTCTGGTGTCTCAGTCTCAGAAACCTCAGGTCTGTCCTGCATTTCAGGTGTGGGCTCCTGGAGAACTGAATCCACAGGATCTTGTTGTGACAATGAGCACACTTTCACTGTGGTCATTTCATATGTATCCTGAGGAACAGATTCTTGCACAGCAGAAATGACATTCTCTGAAACCTCCTGTGCATTTTCAGTAGCACCTTCTGATGGCAGAACTTGTGAGTCCGCTGATGAAGACTGGTCTAGAGTCATGGGTGTGTGACTTGAGTCTTCCTGGGTGACTGAAGGTGCATCTTTGTTTTCAGAAGAGACGTTTGTGTCCTGTGGTTCCTCTACTTTAAACCTGTACCCAAACCCATTTAGGATGAGGGCTGCAGCGTTCTTTTTAGCGTCCTTTGCGCTGAAACCTCTGGCAGTCACAGTATTATCTCCAAATGTTAACTGCACATGGTAAATCCAGTTCACTGTGGTCCTGTCCACGTCCACCACAGTGTAAACAGGAGGTCTCGCTCTCTTAACAAACACCAGATCATTAAGGAAACTTATGGGGTTTTGATCCTCGTTGAACACTGGTGTGTCTTTGCGGAGACCCTGGTTTTTCTTTTTCCTCTTTGGGACTGTGTCAGGGAGAGGCAGTCGCCGCAGGTCAGGCAGCACCTGCTGAGCCGCCAGTCTTTTGGCCACAGGGACTGAAGGCCCCTCACCTACTCCAGTGAAATCCCCCGCAGTTACTTTGAAGGTGAATGTGGCCTTATGGACAGGGCCTTCTGTTTTTAACTTGGTAAACTCAACTGGCAACTTAAGTTTTGCCCCAAGTTCAAAAACTTCGGAAACTACATGTTTGTAGTCGACATCCAGCTTGTCCATGCTGTATGTTTGTGCAGTTTCCATTGTCGTCTCTGACAGGTGATGGGTTTGTTTGCAGTGAAACAGTTTCTACCTTTGCTCTCGGTGAAATGTGTCTTGTCTCTTCAGAAGCAAGTCAACGAATGAGGAACAGCAGCGAGGAGAGAGGCTTACACAGTCTCAACGCTGTGATGTCATAAAGTGCATTACATAACATGTGGTTCTCGTCTCCTATTGGCTGTTTGTTTCAGATTCTAGAATGTGATGATGTAATCATCTCAGCTGGAGCCAAGAGACAGATTTCCCTGTTGGTCACACTGAACTTTGTTATTATTCAAATAATTAAATAAATACATAAATGACAATAAAAATAAATTGAAAACGTAAATGCTCAAATGTTGAAGTTGATCATTTGTATTACTGACTAGAGCCAAGAACTCACTGCATTACCACAGAAATCTGCATTTTAACTATATTTATTTGAGCCGACCCACATCTGTATTAAATATTGTGTGTTTCATTCAGCTCTTTGTTTTTATTGAAACATTTTATCCTACTGATGCTGGTATTTGGAAAATGTTATTAAATAAAATCCTGAAAATGAATGAGGCCAAAGAAACACGTTTTGTCTTTTGTGCCGCCCATAGTTCTGCCACAAAGTTTTAATGTTCAAGGACATTTTTCGGTACCACTTTATTTTTAACTAACTGCACATTATCATAGTTGTAGATGGTTATTTTGTCATTAACTGGTTATTTATTCAGCTCTTATTCATGTCTAATTCCCCATAAGTTTATTCTGCTATTAGTTAGACATTTACAAACACTTTCCTATTAGTACACTCCTTATTACTGCTTATTA